>NW_028261384.1:46513669-46816169 GCF_051295495.1 Thamnophis sirtalis
GGAGGGAACTTTTTCAATTTTTGAGGTGATTTCAGTCATAATTACACTGTTCTTCCGAATTTCTATAGCTGGAGATGTTGATATTGCTGGTGCTTCGGTTGTACTATCTGTTTTACAGATGGAAACAAAAATAAGTTACAAACAATTATTCATTACAATTCTGGAAACATTGGATGTAATATGAAACTTGACACGAAAAGTGGTTTAAATCACTTCAAGCAGTATCATAACAACAATAGGGACTTTAATAGAGATCTTTAGTCTTTTCAAATTGTTTCAGTTAGAACAATTAATCAGTGGAATAATTGCCTTCAGAAGTTGTGGGCATTCCAACAATGGAGATTTTCAAGAAGAGTTTGGACAATCATTTTGTCTGAAATGGTATAGAACTTCTTGCCTGAGCTAGGGGTTGGGCTAGAAGATCTTCAAGATCAGTTCTAACCCTGTAATTCTGTTACTCTCATTTTATCTGTATAAATATTATCTGTTAACAACTACAATTCACTGTCCCTAGCCATGCAAAATGACTGCTTGTTAATCATTCAGTGGCAGGGTAGCTGGGAATTAGGAAATGGGGAAAATATTGTTGGTAGCTTATGTTCAGCCACTTGTACTAAGATTGATTGGAAAATGGAAAATGGATGCCAAGTGAGTAATATTTGCCATTAATCCACTTCAGTAAAAGAGCCCTTCATAAAATGTTGCTGAACATAATAAATTCATTCAAAAGGCTTTTTGCTGGTCATTATTTCTTAGGAGATAAGGCAACATATAAATAATTTATGTCAGAAAATGAAACAAGTTTTGTAAATGCATATATTCTACACAAATCTGTAATATTTTATTATACCTCTAATGTATAACAAAAATCAAGTGTCATGCTGCAGATTCCAATTTACTGCCCCGGAAAGCTTGGCAAAGACATTAGATGTTCAAATATTGTTTTCCTAGCCTGTCTGGAAGATTACAAAGTCTAAGAGTTGGACTCTATTTAGGTAAGAAAATCAAGTTCATGAAAACAAACCGCATCCTCTTAACCGCAAAATATTACAGATTGCCAAGAAACCCTGTATTTCACTTCTTTTAATGGTGCAATGGATTTGCCTCCTAGATACCATATTGTAATAGTATTTAAAAAGTTTCACAATCTTTCCTATAAATTGCTTCAAATATCAAGCTATCAGGTCCAAACAAATTAACATTGTTAAATCTGTGAATGGGTAGTTTTGTGGCTTTTGTTCACTTTTGAAGCAGTACTGAAAGCACAGGGATGGAAAGCACATTAAGGATAAGTGCCTAATCAATCCTCCCACACCAGTTCACTGATGTATAATTTATTTCATTTGAAATAAGTCTAAAGTTCTAACCCTTCCTTCTGCAGAAATAAAGATTACTGTCAAGAAGAATAAATAATAAATTCAAATAGGGTCAGCAGTGAAATACTGACATGTAATAAAAAGGCTACTTGGGGTTAAAAGCTAATAAACTTTTGTAACATCAGCAGCCTTATGGGAATAAATCCTTAATATGAGGAATCATCATTAAAAGAAAAATGTTCTTTAACTTTGTTTCTTTAATGGGCAGCCAGATAAAGGACTTAATGCAAGTTTCACTTGAAAGAAGGCAAAAATACATTTTTTTTTCTTTTGCAAATTTACTTAGAGAGATTGATACAAAGAAAAAAGATAAATAATGCTCAACAAAGCCAATTCTTCAATCTACTGCAATTCTTTTCTTCCTGGACCTTTAAACTAACAAATAGAACTTACACTTTATGAAACTAGGAAGACTTCCTTAAGATTACACATGAGCCAGCTCATCTACTCCAAAGGACAGCTTTATTTTCAAAAATAACTCTTGGAATTACAGTTCTGCCCTTTAATTTTAGTGTCAATCTTCCCTAGACAAGTTCGTAAGTAACTTTTAAAATAATTTCAGACACTGTAGTGACAGCTAATCTATTATTATTTTCATTATTATTTCTTCCCAGGGGCATTTAGCTCTGCTTTTGCAATCAGAGTACTTTAACATCTCACAACCTGTGTCTTAGAAGAAAGAGAAAATAAACATTGAGAAGAAAATATAACAAAAATCTGAAAGGGAAAATTGTTTCAGCCACTCCTGAATCATTCCGACATTTCACTTTCAGAAATGGGCAAGATGTCCCATCTCTAAAGTTGAGCTTTTGAAGCAAAACATGAGCAATCCATCCCTCACTGAAATAATATGAGCTCACCACCAACACTCTGGTGAAGGAACAAAAAAGATAACTATCTTATAAAATAACTACCTGCTATTTATAAAGTTTAGAATATATTACCCTCTTCCTTCATTCCATAATTCACCTTTTGAAATGTTTAGTTCTACAATTCCAACATGATTTAAGTATAAGTTATCTCTCCATTTAGGGAGACAATTAGATGTAACAATTTTAGAGGTGAAACAAAAATTGCCTCTATAGATAGGAGATATAATCATGAAATATAATTAGAGCAGTCAATAATATTCTGAAGAGAAAAGATAGAAAGTATAGGTAAAAGAGAGAGAAGAGACAATTTATTCCTTTCTTTAATTTGCCTATTGCTTTTATTTATCCTTTGATTAATTCAGTTGGTTAATGTTCTTTAACACTTCAAATAATTGTTCACATCAAAAAATGGTTAGGATGCTGTTTTGCCAAGTGTCAGGGCAGTGATCAGATGCCCAGGCAATTGGTTCTTTTGAATCCAGAGACAATGAAGACTCCAGTAAATAAAGAGATGTTAAGCTCTACTAGTTCAAACAAACAAAAATGTTACATATCAAGCAAGATAATATCCAAATCTCTTAAAGCTATCAGGAGCTCCTTAATAATGACAGCAGAGATATCCCATGGGAGGCTAGTTTCCCTATTATACCAATGCTAGGTTGTGTGCAGGAGATCCTCATAAGCATCAATTCCGAAGTGTTTATTAAAACCTTGACACATTTGATTTTATGGTCCTGCTATGGTCAGGAGCTTGCAAGACTTGACCTTAACTGGCTTGCAGTTGACTCTGGAGTGGGAATCAAAAATCTAAGACTTTCACAGCAAGAGAAGCTTTGAAGTTATCTGAACATCCTTCCTTTTTGCTTTGCTCAGCAAGCAAGAGAGAAAAATAAGCAAGGTAGCTGAAAATGAATTCTAAACTTCTATATTTTTCTTAATATGAAAGAGAAATGTTACTAATTCCTCACAATAACAATGTTCTTACACATTGCCACAACAGATACACATGCATTTAAAGAAAGGAGATTAAAATATTACTTTTGTTTTAAACAGTCATTGAATTTTAAAGAGGGGGCCAAGAAGAAAGCAGGACAACTGCAGAATAGGTTTCCCCAAATGTGTCAATGTCCCCTCCATATATAACACTCCCAATATACAGACGTTTACACCCATATCTTCATTAAACATTCTCTGTGATCAATAAAAAGGAAATTACCTTAAGATAATGAAATACTTATTTAACATACTTCACTGACTTATACATACATGGTATTCCTGCTCTTCACCCCAAATTTCTTGCAATTTGGAATGTATATTTGCAACAATTATCTATAAAAATAAATGTATACATTTAGAATTATCCAAAACTGTATCCCATGATAACAACAATTCAGGAATTTTCAATGCAGCTAAAGAGTTCAAATTGTATATATGGGACAAAATACTTCAGAATTGATGCGTAATTACTATGTATTGTCTGATAAATAATTTTGCCTAACTAATTACTTGGGTTTAAACCAATTCATCAATAAAAGTGAATTGATTTTACATTACCACTTCCAAAATGCAACTGGTCATTTTGGAAAAGTTATTTATTTATAGATTAATTTACATGGCAGGCCATCTCAGGCACATGTTATGGGCAGCTCACAATAATAAAATATAGAAGAATTATAAATAACATAAATAGCATTTGGGAAAAAATAATCAATGGTAATAATTAGTAATCACACACCAAAGTGATTTATTCAGCCCAAAAAAAATGTGCTTGCCCACACCATTTGGAGCCTAGGCTCAAAGGTAAAACAAGAATTTAACTGGCCTTTGTGAAAGACCTTCCAGGTAGATGCAAGTCTGTCTTGGGATGGAATTATGTTCCAGAGGGCATCACAACAATCCTCTCATCTGGGATCTTGGATTAGATAACAGATCTTCTGATGGCTCTAACAGGAAGCTGGATATAGCAGTCCTGTAAATAATCTATTCCCAAGCAATGAACGGATTTAAAGGTAACTATCAGCATCTTGACTTGCACGGGGGAGCATACTAGAAACCAATACAGCTTATTGAGTAGGGGTGTCACACGTGCTGAATTACCCATAACTATCTGGGTGACAGACTTTTGTATCATCTGAAACTTCTAAATATTCTTCAAGGGCAGCCCCATGTAGAGCATGTTGCAGTAATGGCAGGTGATTAAGGCATGATGACTGTGAATAGAGCCTCCTAGCTCAAGAATAGCTGCAGCTGGCTCATAGCATGAAACCATGCAATAATGTTAGGTCATTATGACAATTATTAAATTGATTAATCTATCAATTCAATTCTTAATACATACTTTACACATATGAAAACATTATATATACTTTTTAAAATCATTCTGGAAAATGCTCGTTATCTTGGAGGAGTCTCGGAAGAAATAAATAAATGTAGAATAATGTTTTGACTGAGACAAATATGCCAAAATCTTTCATTTTTGCTAAATTAGACATTTCATTCTGCTTGTATAAATCTCTTCACATTAACAAAGATAAACACATGATTGGCTATTTGCTGCTGTAGAAAATGCCAATTTCATTCCAAAGGAGAGATAAAGTCAGCAACCTTTCACGTTACATTTTGTGTTCAAGGAAAATAAAATACCATATTTTTCAGAGTGTAAGATGCTCTGGAGTATAAGACACACATTCGTTTTGGGGGAAGAAAACAATAAAAAAAATTCTGCTTCTGCCTACCAGTATTCATCAGTATTCATCAGGCTAGCATCCTTGCAGCAAACAGCAAACAGCCTGGTCAGCTTGAGCATGTTATGGCAGTCTGATTCAGCATGAGCAACTGATTAGCAGTTGGATCGGCCTCTGGGAATACCACCAATCAGCTGTTCCAGGCTGCGGGGATCACTACAGCCCATTGCGGCCTTCACGCATTGCATTTTTTGTCTGCATACCTATTTTTGGCCTCCCTGCATTGCATTTTCAGCCAGTAGCATATTCTGTGGTGATCCCCACAGCCTCGAATGGATCTAAAATGGAGCATGCAGAGGCCAAAAATGGCCAATGGGTAGGGGCCAGTGGGCGGACGGGGCTTCAGCAACATTCACTGTATAAGATGCACAGACATTTCCACCCACTAGGAGGGGAAGTGCATCTTATTCTCCAAAAAATATGGCAACCACTTTGCCTTTTATAAAATATTGCAAACTGGTGTTTTTAAAGGAAAATCAGCAATTGAACCTATGACACATCTTCTACAGTTGACTAATATTTTGCTTCCTGATAACTTTCTATTGGGGAAATTCAACTTTAAACTTTAACCTTGGGACTCTGGGCAGCTCACAACAAAAGTAAAAACATATAAACATTTTAAAATTACAATTATTAAAATTAATATGCCATCCATTCAATCAAGTGGGGCTGGATATATTAAATGAGCCATCAAAACTCACAAGGAAAGCAGAAAATTTGTGAAATATAGGAAGACATAACATTATGGCCCCCTGGTGTGGTTATTATCTACTAATTATTGGTAGTTATTATTAACATTTTACTATTGCTAGATTTCATATACATACATATGTGTATACAAGTGTGTGTGTAAACATTAAAATACCATTCTATTTCTATTAAAATATGGCCTGTCTTCTATATTTCTGATTTGATATATTGCATGTGCACAAAATCATAAGCTTGAGTTACTGAAGTTGCACATATTTCTAATTGTTTGTTTTGTGGTCATTCTACATTCTGTGAGCTTGACGTATTGCAGATTCATACTAAAGTCTTCATGTCAGCTAGGATAGGAATAAATTGTTTCATAAGAATTCTATCTTTTCTTCAATCTTAAGCTGTCAACTTTAAAGTAATTACAAGTGGTGGCATTCCATTTCACATACATTAATGCTTGATATTTTTAAAATAATGTACAGTATATTACCACAAATGTCTATAATATATTAAAGTTATAAATATGCCTCTGTAATAACCGATACTAGGTGGATATAGTACACTCAGCTGAACAGGTACATTTAGCAAGGAGCATTTCAGTGCAATACCTCCTATGTAAAATCTGTCTAAAAACTTTATAGCATGTGACATCTATAATACATCAGCCTGACTTAAGTTGGCAAGCTATGGAGAAGCACATTCTGAATGTACGTAAAAATGTAATTAGTTAGAATCCAATTGATCTCAGTATACTATGGTGCCTTGGCACTCGATGTTAATTGGGTATAAGAGACATGTTGAGTACTAAAAACTATGAGTGCCAAACAAATCAAGTGACTTACCACACAACTCTTTGTTTTGTCCAGGGGAAACTTTTTGTCTGTCCTTTTTCCTATATCAGCTACTTTCCCAGCATGACCATTCCCAGACTCTGTGACCATCCCTCTCTTCCTTTTGCAGCAACCTTCCCAGCATTGCCAACTTCCTGTCTGCTCTTTGTGGCTGTCCCCCTCTTCCTTTTGCAGCCCACCAAATACCAAAGAAATTACGAGTACTAGGACAACATTTTTGCATCAAAATGCTTCAAGTACCAAATTCAACTTGTTTTGAAGAGGTGAAATACAGCGGTACCACTGTAATTGCCAGTTTGAGCAATATAAATTTCAAAATTTAATAAAAGTCATTTTTGTTGTTTAAAAAAAAACATTCCCTGCTCCAATTGTGAAAGCTTTCACAAACAACTGCCAAGACAATTTTATCTAATAGCCAGTGAAGATCTTGTGTGGTAATTCTTTTGAACCCATTTAAAACAAGGCTACACTGATTTTTCTATGAGCTATTGTTCACTGAGTCATCTTTGGTTTCACTTTAGGAAATCCCCCATTTGATGAGCATGCTTTGTTTTGAGACAATTAGTGGAAAATAGAGATTTACCCTTATTGTGAAATACTATGAGATTACCTGTTAAGTGTTGCCAAAAGTTAGGATTCTTAAAAAGTATGAGTAGATCCAAACAATATATTTTTGGTAGCAAAATCAAGAATTTGTTATTGTAATAATTTAGTGACTGATAATTTTTTACTCCTGAATTAAAAAGGAATTGATTTTAACTTTTTGCCTAGCCTGTAGTTTTATACATTTGCAAGACTGGATAGACATTTTCTCACTTAGTTCCTGAAGGAGACAAAAAGGAAAACTGAAATAGTGTATCTTTTCTAGAGGTGCAGATCTTAAGTCTGGATTCTTATAACATCATGTTGAGATTTGTTATTAAATCCCAGAATTTGTGATAGCATGTCTAGTATGAAATATATATAAAAGGAGATGGGACAGTCTGTCCTTCCTCATAGAAGCTATTCTTGACACTAAATATGTATGTATTGGGTAGCTGCCAGCTGTATTTTGCTTGTGTAAGTTACTGATATCAGCAGAGAAAGCTAGCCAAATAGCATCATTACATCTTAAAGTGCTGACTGTTAATGATACAGTCATTATAAAATGCTGTTTAAGATAAAGCCTTCATCTTTCACATCCCCAAGTAGCTACAAATAATAATGGAGATTTTCTTGCTCCTGTTTGGATAAAGTCATAGTTTTAACCTATTACATCAATGAACAAATGAAGGTAACTGTGAAAATCACAGGGAATCCACAAATTCCCAATAATCTTTATTTTTATAATTCAAAAAAAGGTACATAATTGTTGCTAGCAATTTGTCACTTTCACTGTTGAGAAAAGTTTGAGGAGATTCAGATCTTGGAAGTGAATCAGAAATACATTTACTGCATCCATGAATTTTTTTGTGTGAAGTTGGCAAGCCATTTCCATTGTAATGATCTGCAGTAATTATTAATTCTTGCAAGCATCACTGCTTTGCTTTGGCATTGCACCCCAACCACTAATATTGATAGGATGTCTGGAATGTCAGCATCTAGTAAGGAAGAAGACTTTGTATTTGCAAAAGTTTTCTTTACATGCCTCATCTTAATTTAAACAGAGTATGTGGGAAATCTATAAAAGAGAAAATCTTGAACAAAGTGGCAAACATAAATCCAGAACATTAATGCATGCTAAAACAATAATGGAATGGCCCTACATACAGTACAAACAATGAATCTCTACTAGCTTTTTAAAATGCTATCCAAGTTTGAGAGAAGTAAGAATCTGAGAATGTGCAGAATAATTGACCCACCCCTTCAATCATTTCATTATCAGAGGCACTCTTAACAAGACCCCAGATCTCAAAATGCCAGCATGCTTTTCTGGCATCAGCTTTAAAAAAGCTACAGTATGATGCTGAGTCAATGAGGAAGAGTTCAGTGCTTGGACAGCTCTCTGTCCAAAATACACATGACAGCCCAATGTGCCACCAAGAATTTAGAAGCATAACTAAATCTCCCCAAAACACAAATCTTAGGCACAGAGCACTCCACTGTAGTGTGGTTGCTTTGTCCAAGGCAGCAGTGTTGAGCTTCCAATTGCTCCAGCAGTTGTCCTTTGTGCAATTATAGCCAATAGAAGAGAGTAGCTGTACTGCATTTAGGTTGAATTGTGGAATTCTTGGTTATCTCTTAGCTTGCAGTTTACTTTTCAAACACTTCATTTACCCAACTAGATAATGATATTACCTGATATTACCTAACTTGTTAATGAAACATTTATAAGCAAACAATCAAACTCAGAGAGCTATAATTCCATAATAGGTTCTTTGAGAAAGCAGTCTGCATCCCTGAACCTTTCTCGTTCCTGAAACTAGTAAATCTTAGTAAATAGATAATTAAAAATCAGAAAGACTTGGGAAAACCTCCAGAAAACTATATGAAAGTCAATACTTGAAGGCTCTAAGAATAGTTATTTCCAGGGGAAACATAAAGTCTCCAAAACCTGTGGAAAAATGAGGGTGGGGTGGGATGGTAGTGGAAGAAGAGCAGACTAAAACGAAGTGGCTCTGCATTGTTCAATAATAGTCCTCTATCCTGGGGTTAGTCTTTTACATTTTGAAGAATATCCGTTGCTTAAAATTACCAAAGAACGCATGATATCATCTGCCAAACTGGATGCTTCAAGTGAATTGTTTAAAGGACTTAATCATATAGAATTATTTTTGTAACCAGTTAAGCGATGAGTGTGAAGTCTTACAAATCTAAAACATGATGAAACTCAAGAGATGTCCAAAGTTAGTATGAACCAGCTCTCCACTCCTGAAGTTATAGCTTATTCATACTGGAAGTGACCTTAACTTTCACATGCAGAAACATACTTCTAAAGGCATTTGTCCGTAGTGTACCCTCCAGGAATTTTTGGCTCCTCTTGCTCACAAACAGTAGTTTCCCATACTTCTCTGCCTAGAAATGTAATGAGTATTCAGCTTTCTTGCTTCTACTTTTCTTTTCTTTAAGTGAGTGGCTAACTCATTTCTTTACAGTAAGTGAGTGATTAACTAAACATAAAAAAATGATAGTGGAAAAAAATGTTAATTTTGTCAACAAAACTCTAACCATAAAAAACAGGAAAAATAACCACAGAACAAAGGTAGAAAAACTTCATTTACTAAAGAATTTGGTTTTTATTCTGTGACCCAGTTTATTTTAGATTACTGTATAACAGATCGTTCTGCAGAGGCATTGAGTCTATAGTACAAACATATACAAATCAGCTTTTCTGGTTTTAAGTATAAATATTTAACATACCACATGAGTGTGATTCTAAGAATATTTAGAATCTTGATATTTCTGAATTTTTTTTAATAATCATAATGTGCAATTTGTAGAAGTATATTGAGGACCTCCTCAATCAGGGATCAAAAATTAGCAGAGCTGCTGTGAACAGAACTTCACTTATGGGTCACTCTCCAACAACAGAGGTTGGATGTAGCAATTACTGCATACTACATTATTCCATCTCCTGGCAACCCTCTACAAATATATTCTGAACACTTGGGATATCCCCTGAAGCTGTATATAAAGAGTTATAGCAGGCTTCAGGGAAAGAGAGTTAACAAGTCTTCTGCTATGATTTTGTCAGAAGTGTCACTGCATAACAATAGTCTCTGTAGACAGAAAGAGTTCTTCCATTCAAAAAAGGGAAATTTAGCATTTAATCCATTGTAGTAGATTGTTACAGGTAAAAAGCATGATGAAAAAGATTTGGTTCAAGAAGAATTGAGATCCAAAGATCCATTTTTTAGATAAACCAGCTTATTTTGTGGCCTTAGCTAAAATAGTACTGGAAAAATCAAGTAGAAACTCACAAGTTTTTGTGTTGAACAGAGGCTAGTGTTTTATAAAACAAAAAGGAAAAAAAAAACATCTATAACATAAGTTTCAGAATATTTTGCTCTCCAATTTAAACCTGATTTGCCTATGTCCTGAAGTGGCTTGTTTTTATTAATTGGAGGTTGAAAGCTTTGGAATGAAATTTGCATTTTGTTCCAATTGACAGTCTCTCCATTTCAATGCACAGTTCATCAATCCTGAAAGAAATTAACTGCAAAATGAAAAGCCTACATTCTTGCTGAAATTAATTGAATGAAACTGGCAGGAACAACCTCATGAGGTAAAGGGCTGGTGGGAAAAGAGCAAGGCAAGAGGGTCTGAGGCAATTTCTACATTTAGAAATTAAATAAATGTTGTCTAACCAAGGAGAAGCACAAATGAGTAAGGACAGAAGAAAAGAATTGATTCATTCTGCATCTATTTTAAGTAACCTTGATTTTTGACTAGATTTGGAAGCTGTTCTTTCAAAACATAATATAGATTTCTCCTCATCGAGGCAGAAATAGAAACTGCTTTCAGAAACTATGAATGAAAGATTTTCTGTTCCAGGAGCTTTGAGGCCATGGAATGTTTCCGGAATAAGCTTGTGCTCTTGCTATCTAATTAATGAGACTTGTGTAGTGCAGAGGAAAAAAAAGAGTTTTATAATCAGAACAAAAGATAATAATTTGAACTTCAAAAGTAGAGCTTACAATCAAGAGCAGTTAGAATTATATTGCTTTGTATCCAAGCTTCTCTGGGAAAATAACACATTTTCGATTTGGACTCTTGATTTCAAGGTTAAGCACAAGGTTAAGTACCAGACTGACCTTTTTCTAGCAGCACTGTGATTTTTAGCAGCATTGTGATATAAGGTAAATCTGATAAGAAGTTGCTTTTAAAGGAAAGAACAAAAATCTCTAATAGTGTTTTGATCATATATTAGTGTTAATGTCACACATACACACACATACACAAATACCAAGGTGACCATCTCTTTAAACATATAACAAGAAAAACAAAATTGCTAAAGGCTGCAGCTAGCTTTTGTTATCAGATGTATACTTGTAAATTACCACATAAAAGAAGCAGTGTTCTAAATTGATATGGAAAGAAATAGTTTGCCCATAGGCAAAAATTGACCTCAGTGATTTACTATAACAACTGTTATGAGATTTTCATATAATGAGTTTTATAACAGTCCCACAAAGAATAGACTTTCAAAGGGTTATAAGCAATAAGCATAGTGGAAGGCATGTTATCTTTATTTTTTTCTTTGTCAAAATTGCACATGGTGATGTAAATAAACCCGTGGATATTCTGTTTCTTGTCCCTGTTGTCACACATTCGTTTCCTATACTAGTTCTGCACTACCTCTGGAGTATCAATGATAAGAAGTGAAACTCCACTTCCTATTTTCCCATTCCCTGGCCATCTTTTGCTTGCTGTGTATGACAATGATCTAGGATCAGGGGTGTCAAACTGGCTGTCCATGGACCAGATGCATCACATGCAGGCCACACCCACCCTAGCTCCACAAAGGGGGAAAATATCTCCTGTGATGGCAATGTGACACCGCAAGTTTGACACCCGTGATCTAAGTGATCTCTAAGAAAACTTGGAGCATTGCAGTCAGTGAGAGAAAATAATATCTCAGCAGGAATTTCCTCCAATGCTAAAAATTGAGCCTGTGGAGAAAAAAAAGTAATAATTATCAATGATGTGAGGGTTATCAGAAATAAAAAAGTAATATGGGCTAACTTACACCCATAAACCGTATCTAAAACTTCTGCCAAGACTGATAGCCTAATAAATACTGTAAATGTATATAGAGAGCAATAATAAAAATTAAGGGAGCCAGGATTCTGATGATTTATGCAGTAGACATAGGAAAATCATTCTTCGCAATTAAAAATCCAGAGTAAATGAATAGTTGAGATATGTAAGTTTTCTGCTCACTTGCTTTCTTCTTTTATACCTTACAAGCCTTATGATCAAATCCATTACAACAGCTTGGAAATGCTTAGACCATTTGAAATGAAGTTTTAATTTACATTGCAATTCTGTTGAAAATGGACAGAAGGCAATAAAAGTTCAGCCATATGCTATAATTGTGTGTCCATTTTATATCATATATTCATTAAAAAGAGAATGGATGATTCTGCTGATTTATGGGCCTTTTTAGTGAGAATATCCAAATATAGCTAAGAGAACTATGTATCTTATTCTATCAACTGTGGGAATGAATCTCTCTCTCAATCTTGTAAATGAGGTTTTAACCTAATCAATAGATTAAGAATATACGCTTAAATATTCCACAATAGTATTTAATTGCAATACAGATTGAATAAATCAGATATCTTGCAAATATTTAGGGAAAATGATTTTCAAAGTTTGTTTTTGTTAAAAAAAAATGACTTCCGTCTGATGGAATTACATTTTTAAATGAAACATTTTAGCACCTTCAAGATGCTATTCTTTTGATACAACTTTATTTTAAATGTTGTGACTAGGTCATTTGTTTGGCTATTCATGAAATATTTGATTGCAAGTCCTAATGAGCTCCTCTTAGAGGCATTTTTCCAAATATAGTCCTAACTGATGCAAAATTGCATTCATTACATCATTGTGTCATTCTGAGTTCTTAGTATTTGATGACTGTTAAATTATTTTTTACATTACAGATTTATTAACCATTCCTTCCCTGATCTTCTGATCTGAGTTTATTCTTATCATACAAAGATGTTCATTAAGGAGAGACAGTTCTTGTGGAATTTGCTTTTAAAAATTCAGCATTGTGAAGATTCCTATAATGATTTTAGATGTAATCTACTGTTTTAGTATTGATTCTTATACTGAAAAAACAAGAAAATTTAAAGTTCAGGCAAAGATATGTGGCATTATTTCTCATTGGTCATCCAAACACACAAAATATAGTCATTAATATAAGTTAGAGGATTGAACTTGAATGCTAAAAACTGAACAATGCTAAATAGTTTACTTTTTATATTTGCAAGATATATTATCATTCTTTTTAGCAGGTCCCCCTCTAGTATCACGGATTTACCATGAGACCTGAGATGCTACATATTTCCAAACAAGATGACATCTTACATATCTGCTACATTACATACGTTAGAACTTAACTATTACTTCTTGTCAGCATAGTCCTGGCTGAGACTGTCAAAACTGTCACCTAATACATCTGAAGGATATCAAGCTAGGAAATTTGAATCAGTTCTCAAGAATGACTCAAAACAATTATGATTTAAAATTATTTTGCCTCCAGCATGCTTCTTAAATACTTCATAACACCCACTCATCAGCCTTATTAATTACTTTAATTTAATTTTCATTTAGCTTTTTTCATATTCTTTTTATGATATATGATTTTACTCTCTAAACAAATGGATCAATACAACATTTTCACTCTATTGTTAAAATAT
This sequence comes from Thamnophis sirtalis, assembly GCF_051295495.1. Classification (NCBI taxonomy): domain Eukaryota; kingdom Metazoa; phylum Chordata; class Lepidosauria; order Squamata; family Natricidae; genus Thamnophis; species Thamnophis sirtalis. The sequence goes on from NW_028261384.1 coordinate 46,527,561, forward strand.
TACAGACATGTAGCCAAAATCTTAAAGTGCAGCTTTCAGTAACAATCTTACAGAATCAGGGGAAGCTAGGTTCTTGGAAGGACCTACTTACTTAAGGTTTTGATACATTTTCTAGACATTCTATAAAAGTTGAATCTAATATCAATTTCTCTTACTGTAGAACTTTGGCAGCATGATACAGATTCACAGTTCTTGACTGGTTTATGATTTCAGTTTTTCAATAAGAAATTATGTTGCAGAGAACTGATGTGCAATTGATTAGCATGCAAACTGTACAAATGATAACATAATGCATGATGTTTAATCAAAATTTTATAAATGTACTTCTCTGGAGACTCTAGATCTTCTGCTCTGTCTATATCAGTAATTATGAATGAACTGGAAAGCATCCTATTTGGCATCAGTTCTTTTAGTGTAGATCTGAAGCTCTGACAGATGTTTCAAATGTCAAGCAGATAGAAGGGAAACATTAAAATGACATATAATAGGAACCATGAGAAGTGCTCTGTTTAAACACAGCTTAAAAAATCTCTGCTGATAGGAAGCAAAGTCTAGAATTTGTAAAATCTTTAAATAGCCAAATGCTTTATTTATAAAATCATGATTTTCATGAGGAATAAATCTACTGGCAGAACAATATTTTTACTTCATTTGATGGAAATAATATCAGAATCACCTCTGTTCTTTAAACAACCTGAGAGCAAAGATTTCAAATAACTATGGAAGAAACTACAATTGGGTTTTACAAAAAATCCAGCAATATATGCCAAATGTCAGGGTTCCAAGAAACATCCCCAACAAAAGAAAACTCTGAGGCTTTTCTTCACATAACATATGTTCCAAACATATAGGAATATGTACAAAGAGAAAGGTTAAGGCACAAATCTTTTAGCATCTCTCTAACCAGACAGTTAGTTATGTCTCTTTGGTCTTTATTAAATTTATATCCATCTCACTTTGAAAAATGATTTTAATCTTTTGTTCTTTAAAACAGTTTTTACATAAAAGTAACATTATATTATTTTGATAAAGAATACTTTATTTGTAATCATATTCTATGGGTATATTACCTAATTTTCAAACTATTATTACTATTACTATAGTTATTGTTATTCTGTTGAGCACTTCTCTCTTATAAATCCCAAACATATAAAGCAGATAAAAGGATACTGCAATATCTTTAAAAGTGTTTAAAACAATTAGGATATCTAAATAATGAGACTCCTGTTTCCTTTTTGGCACCCGTTTCCTTTGAGAAGCCATCAAAGCAGAATTTTATCCATGAATTTCTCTTCTATATTTCTGCCTCCGTGCTGAAGAGCACGTCATCTGTTAAATCTAAGTGTGCGTGGCTAAAGAATAAGCAATCATCTTCTTTCCGAAAGAAAATGATAATCAACTTTCCTGGACCATCACACCCTACCCTGGTTACTCATGCCCTAGTCACCTTCCATCACGACTACTGCAACATGCATTATATGTGCTGCCCTTGAAAAACATCCAGAAGCTTCAGGTGCTTCAAAATGCAGCAGCCTGCATGGTTTTATGCATGACCTCGGTGTGCATATGTTTCACCTCTCCTGTAGCAGCTGGATTTGCTTCCAGGTGCAATTCAACATGCTAATTGTCACTTTTAAAGTCCTTCATGGCTTGGGATCAGGTTATCTGGCAGAACATCTCTTGCCAGTCACGTTGGAGACAATGAATGTTTACTCCTATAAGGAGGTACATCTGGCAGGACACCGACAAGGGCTTTCTCTACAGTGGCTTCCTCCCTCTGGAACAGCATCCTTCCAGAAATTAGACTGGTTCTCACTCTGACACTCTTTCATAAGGCCCTGAAGACATGGCTTTGCCAGCTGGCCTGGGAACCCGGAGTGGGATGGGACCCATTTAAGTGTGTGTTGTTGCTGGGGGTGTGTGTGTATTATTATTTTATTATTTTTATTTCTTCTACATTGTGTTTTTGTTTGTAAGCCACCTAGAGTTGTCGTGAGTAGGCAGCTATATACATTTTCTAAAACAAAATAAAAATAAAATAGTTTAAAGCTTCTGCCTCAATCAGCCTTTCTACAGACACAACTCTTCTACAGACACAAATGTTCTAAGTACATTTGTTCTTAGTAAAAGCACAGCAAATGTAGTATTTTCTACTTATTTATTGCACAAATGTATATCAGAGGCATTTCTGAAAATTATAACTAAAATACATACTTCTCTTGAATTAGATCAGTGTTTTTCATACTTGACAATTTAAAGATACGTCCAACTGTCAGAAGAACACAGCCAACATGGAAATTGAAGTCCACACATCTTAAAGTTCCCAAGTTTGAAAAGCACTGAATTAGATGATTATGCGAATCTCCGTAAATATTAAATAATGATTTAATTTCTCCATCTTAACCAAAATTCTGACCAAAATTGCATAAGATGCTCAGCTAAAGCAAGCAGGCACCTATATAGGGCAGAAGTGATATAGAAAGATGCTAAGATTAATGATTATTTTACTGACAATGACCAGGGCATCATTTCATGTTGCATAGGACAAGGAAATACTAAATTCCCCCTATACTTTTACCAGGAAAAGCACATGGATAGAAAATATAAAATGTTTGATGATATAGTTCTAACTAACAGGTCCCTAAATTGGTGGCATTAAATATGCTACTGAGGAAAAGCTATGGATTTTTTTTTGTACTACTGGTATTTATTATATATAGATTTAAGGATTCAGGACATTTGGTTCCTGATGCTCCACGCAGGAAAATAAAATCTGAAAATCTTTTTAGTTTTGCTGTAAGAAAAGATAAAACATACAGTGTGAATATGGAATGTAAGAAGCACAAATATGGAAGCTCACTAGCAGTGAAAGATGAAATGTAATTTACTACAAATTTACATCTTGAGCACCAGCAAATTGGTATAGGTCAGGATTGGATCCTTTCAGTCGGAAGAGCACACTGTTTTCTACCCAAAATCTCAAAGAAGGAATTGCTTTGCTTTAATAGTTATGAAAGCTATATAGCAAGAGCTGTATTGAGCTACAGTACAATCAATGACCAAATAGTATCAATTAGAAAACCCTTTAATATGGCAATTACTGAGGCAAAGGAAGAAGAGATTAATGAACTTGATTTATGGTCAAGTTGATAGCAACCAAGATATGCTCCTTATGGTTGAGGATTGAAATGCTAAGTCAGAATTTATTAATTATTTATTAATTAACTTTATGCAGCCATCTATTTCAAGTGTGTGACTCTAAGTGACATACACAATTAAAGCACAAAGCAATCAAAACCAGTTAAAGCCAATTGAAAACTTTAATGTACAAACAGAGGAAAGAGTTCATTCTAAACTCAGAAGAAAGCAAACTAGAGGACAGAAAAAACCAAGGAAACTGCAAAAATAGAAAATAAAATTCAAGAAAGAAAATATCTCAATTTCAGAAACCTATTAAAAGAGACAAGAAGCAGTAATATAACAACATTTATAAAGATACTGAAGAGGGAAATGGACATGGAAAGACATAACATTTTATAATAACTCTGAACTCAAAAGGAAGCTCCAATTTCAAATCATTTTGAGTACATTTGCAAGTATGCAAATGGACAGCAGTGGACATACAGTTACTAATCAAAGGTGCAATGAGTATACTGAAATTCTTACAGTATAATTTTTTGTAATTCTTACTTTTGGAAGGTACTCTGCTTAAAAGTACTTCTAATATTATAAAATGAAGTTAGATTAGCACTTTGTTCATTACTAAGTTGGAAGCTACAAGAACTATTTACAGGAATATTTACAGAAATGTGACAAAGAATAAAGGAAAAACCAGAAAAGGCTTTAAGTAAGCTGTGCCAACTAATCTGAAAAACAAAACAGCATCCAATGGATTGAAAGAGGCCAATCTGTATACCGATATAAAAGAAATGATAGTGTATAAACTATAATACAATATCCTATGTCATATGCTAGCAAAATAATGGCAAATATCATTATTGTAGATTGGCATACTTGGCAAAAATATGCCAGATATTCAACCACTTTAGAAAAGTTGAAGTACAATATCACTTCTACATGACAAAGAGGAATACAAAAAAAAGTCAGTATTTTTATTTTATTTTATCCTGATAACAGTGACTAGGAAGATTTTATTCCAATCAGTCCTTGTTCCATCTTAGGTTGATTAACTGTTAAATACCCAAATTTGCTCCTATCAAGACTGATCAACTTAATACCTATTCTTTAGTAGTAATATTTTTTCCTCTGTCATTCAGAGAAGTATGGAGTCCAAATATACCCACAGCCTTTCAATTCCAATCATGTATGTATGTATGCATGCATGCATGCATGCATATATGTTTATGTATATGTTTATGATTGGAATTGAATACATGCACACACCAATAGAATAATATTTTAAGCTATTATCCAAATATATTTAAATAAGGAGGAAATCAGAAAGAATAAAACATACAGATGATTCAGTTTTTCATAGCCTTTGCTTTTCCATATATGTCTATGTTCTACTCATAATTTTATGAGGGTGGATTTCTATCCAAAATATAAGAAAAATGATGTCACAATATTTTCCAGAAACATTTAAGGAAACTCATCAAATTTATGTGGAAAATACAAAACATAATATTCATGCAAGGCTGGTGCCAGATGTCTTTATCTTGAATCAGTAATTACAGTGAAATGAGGGTACATCATATTCAAAGTAATGACAAAATGGCAGACTAACATCGCATCTTGATTCAGTGCTCTCAAGATGAATATAAGTTTTATATTTATCCATGTTTATATCTCTATCTCTTATGAAGTGTGTAACTACAATACACCTAAGAAATATTTGTAACAGCTAAAACATTAGTAATACTATGATATCCATCAAATATATGGATATGAATGAGTATAAATAGTTTATGAAAAATAGTTTATGAAACAATAGTTATGAAAAAAAAATATTTATTTTAAAAAATTTTAAGTGCTTGTTTCTAGCCCATACAATGTAGCTTCTTCTTTTTCTGGCTGTCTAAAAGTGTTTCAACAGAGCATTCAAACTCTATCAGATAGCATTGGTCAGGAGAGAAAGGAGAAGTGTATGATTTTGCTCCCTCATTCCTCTTCTATTGGGAGCAGCAAATCTATTTTTTCTATTGGTTATTATAGAAGAGAAGTTTTAAATGCCAAATCTCTTTACTTGTAGACAGAATTTTAGTAATCCTGGCCTCAATCAGGAAATCCTACAGGTAGAGCATTCTCTTACAGTATTTTTTTGTACATTAAAGATCAAGTCAGTGGTGGGATTCAACTTTTTTTACTACCGGTTCTGATGGTGTGGCTTTGTGGGATATGGCTTTGTGGGTGTGGCTTGTGAGCATGGCAGGGGAAGGATACTGGAAAATTCCCATTCCCTCCTCACCCCAGTAACCTGCTTTCCAGCTCCGTTCTCCTGTTCAGGGCAACAAAAGAAGATGAACTGGGAGGCAGTGGGAGCAGGGGCAGCCTATTTGCCTGTTCTCCGAACCCCTCAAAATTTCCACTACCGGTTCTGTAGAACTTGTCAGAACTGGCTGAATACCACTTTTGGATCAGGTTGTTCTTCAATTAAGTGATTGTCCACAAAATTAGACTTCAAAGGACTAAGACTATTAATATCCGCATCCATAAAGAATAAATAAATGTTTTCATAACCATTATGTGCATAAGAATTGAAGCTCTTTGAACATACCATGTTTAGAAAACTGATAATCTTCTTAAAATCCTTACTCATTTTAAATGATTATTGAAATATTAGCTTCCATGTTAATGATAGCTTCTTAAATATAATTTTATGCAACTTTTCTAGAGAACTAATACAGTGTACACATATACCTTAGGTATGTACATAAGTCTATGCATGTTTCTCAGAGAGTGAGGTATATATCTCCCTCCCTCCATTCTGAAGTAACTACCGGTAATAACATGTAGGCTGTTTGCATGATGACCAATTACTAAAAAGTTGTTATTTCAGTCCATTTATTTTTATAACAAAGCCATAAAATAAGAGTATTCAGTAGCACAGACCAAATAATAAACAATGTATATATTATTTATTTTTCTGCGAGTTTGATTGTGCAAAATCTGAAATTGATTATAATGGTTATGTGTAAATTCCAGTAAGAACAAAATCCTGATGGACAGTAAGTAGAAAAAATACTGTTTGGATAAATATTTAAATTTATATTGATGTGGGTGAAGGAAGAGAGTGCAAAAGTTAGCTTGAAACCCAGTATTAATAATTCTAAGATCATGGCATCTGGCCCTCTTAATTCCTGGCAAATAGATGGGGAAGAAATGGAGGTAGTGGCCAATTTTATTTTCCTGGGCTTCAAGATCACTGCAGATGGGAACTGCAGCCAAGAAATTAAGAGACACTTGCTCCTGGGGAGTAAAGCTGTGGCAAATCTAGACAGCATACTAAGAAGCAGAAACATCACCATGCCAACCAAAGTGCGTATAATCAAGGCTATAGTTTTTCCAGTTGCAATGTATGGATGTGAAAGATGGACCATAAGGAAAGCTGAGCACCAAATAATTGAGGCCTTTGAACTATAGTGCTGGAAAAGACTCCTGAGAGTTCCTTGGACTGCAAGGCGATCAAACCGGTCAGTCCTAGAGGAGATCAACCCTGATTGCTGTTTAGAAGGCCAGATCCTGAAGATGAAACTCAAATACTTTGTGCATCTAATGAGAAGGAGGGACTCACTAGAGAAGAGCCTAATGCTGGGAATGATTGAGGGCAAAAGCAGAAGGGGACCACAGAGAATGAGGTGGCTGGATGGAGTCACTGAAGCAGTAGGCGTGAGCTTAAATGGACTCCAGAGAATGGTAGAGGACAGGAAGGCCTGGAGGGTATGGGATTGCCAGTGATAGGTTCCAGATCTCATTGCAACCGGTATGGTGCAACAGGCCCGGCATCCACCACATGAACATGCGCAGCATGCACATGCATTCTTACCTCTTGTGACGCCTCCAAGAGCCTCCATGATGCTCCAGCTGCTCGGTGGAGCATCACGTAGGTACCATATGTGCTGTGCACGTGCACAGAAGTGCCAAAGAGCTCAAATGCAGGTAAGGAGGATGGGTGGGTGGGTCAGCCCTCCGGGGCACTGTACCGGAATGGTACCCGGTACTCCCGGCAGGCACCAATATTCCCTTAACCGGGGTGTACCACCTGCAACCCACCACTGGGGGTAAATGGAAAAGAGTCAACAATCTTCCATTTTTTAATTGATTCCAGATGTCAATTCTGCCCTTCAACTTTCTAATGACCTACAGCTGCATTCATTCTTTTGCAGAGCAAAAATCCTTCACAATTCTCATATTAAATTTTTACATTTTAAATTACTCTTTCATGCAGATACAACATGATCCTTGCATAGTTCTAAAATATTACAAGTGGAGAAATGTCAGTTATACAATCTAAAATAATTTTGGTAAATGAAATACCTGTGCCTATTATAAGATTCACCTTAGTTAACTACACTTAAATAATATACAGGTTTTGAAAGGCTTCTGAACCACAAATTATTAACCAAGGTGATTCTGTAAAACAGTTTCTATTACATGATTATTCGGGATAAATATGCAGTTTCTTTCTTTCTTTCTTTCTTTCTTTCTTTCTTCCTTCCTTCCTTCCTTCCTTCCTTCCTTCCTTCCTTCCTTCCTTCCCTTCTTCCTGCCTGCCTTCCCTTCCTGCCTTTACACTTGAGTCCAATATTTTCCCAATTATCTATGAAGTAAAAGCTATAGATATGAAACCAACTACTAATTTGTTTATGCCCAAATTTTCCAACTAATTTTATGAGAGGAAAAAGGCTTGGAAATAATTGGAGCACATAGTATGTTTGGATTTGATAAGCATAATGCAGATATTAAAGGAATACTTTCCCTCTTTCCTATTTAAGATAATTGCTGCAACAGAATTTGAGCAGTCTAGATTATTTAGGTTTTAGAACAATGAAGAGCCCTACCTAAATAAAATGAAGCGTTTTTATATTCAAATAATTCATTTGATATATTCTGAAAATATCCTACTAATTTAATACCTAGTATGTTTTAAGATATAATTACTTGGAGGTGTATTCCACTTGAAAATTATAACTTGAAGTATCTGGTTATGTTATTAGGCATGCAATGTTAAATTGAAATAGGTAGGTGTTTAAAATTGGATATGCTCAACAATTTCCCAAAACTTCATCTCCAGTAGATATGCCACTATATGAATTATAATTTGAATAAAGAACCAGTAAAAAAAATACTTTAGTCATTAGTAAGCTTACTTCTTCAATCCAAACCATGGTGCTTGTTCTATCTGTTTACATCTTAACCATACTAGTAAGCTCATGTTTAGAACTTTTTTTTATACTCCAACCTCCACAAAGTATTGTTCAGTATATCTCATATGAAGACCTGCATTTCTTTCCTAAATAGTTTCTTTTGTTCTGTTCCATCTTAATCCATGAGATTTAAATGAATCGACAAGTCAATGGCACATTAACTCAACATTAAATAATTTTCTCTCTTAAAATAGGAAGTGTCAACCTGAGTGAATTACTTGGAACCCTGACAGGAAGTTAATATAAAGGATCTATGAAAAAAAATGCATTTGAATGTTAAATACAATTTAAAAGTTGTATCCCTAATTCCTTTATATATTCATGTTTTGGATTAGTCCACCATTTAATATTATTTGGAATAATGATGGCTAATAAAATGGAAACAGAACCGGTAGGAGTCTTCTTGAAATGAACTGTCTCTACTTTCAATTTTGTTTAAACAATTCAACTTCTTTGCTTTGAATTTTCATTTCATCCCTACGTATTACTGTATCATCATACAAATTCTTACTTTTGTTTGCTCTTTGAATTTGGTAGCAAATTAAGAATGGAAGAATGTTATATTATTGCATGTTAATTAGTATAAGTAGAATTTGCAACGTGGTCTACATGAGGCTGCCCCTGAAAAGTATCCGGCACTCCAGTTGGTGCAAAATACAGTGACCTGCATGGTTTTGTGCAGATCTTGGCATGCATATGTATCATCTCTCCTGTGGGAACTGCACTGATTGCCAACTTTCTTCCAGATCCAATTCAAAGTGCTGGTTGTTATCTTTAAAACCCCTCATGTCTTGCAACCAGGTTATCTGAGGAACCATCTCTTGCTGGTCACATCTTACCTGTCCCACTAGAGGGGGCAGGCAAGGAATGCTGTGGGTCTCATATCCTAAGGAGATACATCTGGCAGGAGCCAGAAGAAGGACCTTCTTCATGGTGGCTCCCTCTCTCTGGAACATCATCCCCCAGAGATTAGACTGACCCCATTCTAACACTCTTTCGGAAGGCCCTCAAGGCGTGGTTCTGTCAGCAGTCCTGGGGAATGGATCCCATTAAATGGCTAGTATGAATGTGTGTTCTCTTATATAATACTCTTGATAAATTTGAACTAGAAATCCATTAACCTCAGCCAGTTTATAAAGTTTCAGTAGGGTGACAATGTTAGTAATTTTATTTATTAAATTTATTTCAACCATGTTTATATAAAATTATTTAAATTCTTTAATATACAATGAATGTTTACTCCTAATAAGGAGTAAATAATATCTTTTATTTATCATTCTTTGGAGCATTTTAAATTTCTTAGTCCCCTTCTAGTAAAATCATATACAGTATGCTTCAGAAAAGAAACAGCTATAGAAACAGCATAACAAGTGTAATGAACAAGTGAAGTCTTTATAAATTATATGCTTCTGTTTTTACTACTCTCTGTCCTATGCCTTTTTGGGATAGAAACTGTTGATTTGTGGTAGTAGATGAAATGTTTTCATATATTTTGTGTTTTTCTAAATGCTAGTTGCAAATGCATTATCAATGCCTCTTTTGCATTGAAATTGCATGGGTGTACCAAAGAATCAGAGCTTTAATTGATATATTATGTTCACCATCTGGTATTTTTTGAGATATTTCTCCCAGCAGATGTCACTCCATCTAGGTGTTATAAATCTTACCTGCCTCAGCAAAATGGCAAATGGCCAAGGGTTAGGAGAAGAATAGTTCAAACATCTGAAATGTATTGTGCCATCTTTTATTGAACAGTTTTGCTACTTCCTTATTCAGTTCAGAATGCAAGTGTGTATGGTTCAATAAGTGAAGAAAGACCAAAAAACAAAAAACAAAAAAACCCCACAACCCCAACCAGTTTCTAAATTTCTTGAAATAGGAATTATTTCTTAATAACCATTGCCAAAATCATGCCCTATTTCAAAAATTTTTACACCTTTTCTTATTTATTCCCCTATTCAATTTATAAGTAGGCATTCTTTCCAAGACTTAATCAAAGTCATGACCAATGAGTAGTGCTTTGGATTCCAAATGGCTCTTCTTGGGAGCTGGGAGAGACACAAATAAGAGAACTAATTTAAATCAGGCAGAAAGGGCAGCCAGGTAATCCCCCCAAAAAGAGGCAGACAGCTTTATGCTCACATTAGCCACATACTATGTAGCAGCTTTTTAAAATGAGTCAAAACACTGCACAGACCTATTTTCTGATAATCAGACGGGTCTCTAAAGCTTATTGTAACTTCAATTGCAAGTTATCATAATTTAAATTTTATCTGTTTGATCTGAACAACCACTGGAAAGCTTTGCAGAAACTGGTGCCATTGAGGCTATTATTTATTTTATTATCTTTCTGAGTAAAAAGTCGGTGGATCTTTGTCATAATTAGATGACAAAGACCTGTATTTTGATGAGGTTGGATATTTATGTTTGAAAATGTGAAATAGAAATAGCGGAAACAAAAGGCAATTTTAGCATTGAAGAATTTGATCAGTTCTAATTTATCCTGGATACAATCTTGTAAATATGGTAGACTAACAGAAAATTTTAATCTTGTTATGACAACCTATTAAATTAGTTATAATATTTCTATAGCATCTTTCAGCAGAAAATTCCTACCATAGTATACAACTACCAAATTGCAATATTAATCATGAAAAATCTCATCAAAGAAAACATAGAAGAAATTTCTAGTCATAAAACAGATTGAAAAATTTCCTTGTGCCAAAAGGATAGGAGAGATAACTCTCAGATGCTTAACTGAAGATTGCATTCTACAGATAAATACCATAGATTAGTGTTGGACAGGATAACTAAAGTGAAATGGACAATTCAAACAAAATGATATTCTTCAGTAGTCAACTTGGCAGCTGATTTGCTCATTATAGGGCCTAATCTTGGCTTGGTTCTGAACTATCTCCAGAATGGTCTTCTCTAATCATTGTTGTTCTATTTCCTGGAAGCCCAGGAAGATCTTTTTAATGACCTCCCACTTTCTCAAAGTTAAGTAGCTGTGGCTTCCAATCACTGCTGCTTTGTTGTTGTACCTCTTTTGTGGAATATCCTTTTCCCTCAAAGAATATAATAATTCTAATAAACCACAGCCCATCTAGTATCAATTATCTACAGCATTAACCCATCTAGAGTTAATTCAATGAACTTTCCAAGCTTCAAGCTATTGTGTAATACAATGCAATGGTAAAACTGAAAAATTAAATCACACATGGGTCAGGTTATGTCTACCCAGAACAGATGTGAAATAAATGCTATCTTCAAAGGATTTAGCATGCAACTTTTTTTTAACTTTGCCCTTAGCAGCCAAACTGGAGAAAGCCCTATATAATTGGTACAATTCCACAAGATAACATAAAAATATGTTGGTAGAACTTTAGTATCTACCTTTTTAACTTAATCACCTATTATTATTTATCAACAAGAAAGTATCTAGTTCTGTGAATGAATAAGTCTTATCCCAGTCAGCATTACATATGTATGCCTAATTTTATTTAAATTCTAGAATCAGTTTTAGAAGATAGAATTTTTATTATATATTAGTTGTAACTAAAGAAAAATTGTATTTATTTCCCTGTCTAGTTATGAGGCCAAATATATTGTCAGAAGATAAACATACTCAAACAACTGCAATCAAATGATTCCAAATAATGCATTATATGCTATGCATTATATAGGCAGTCGAACTTATGAAGTATATTTTAGGAAAACACAGAAGAAAACTTCGTAAAACTAAATATTGCAATACTGAAATGTAACTATGTGAGCTTTGCTTTCAATAAACTTAATCTCTGTGAGTTAAGGCAGTCAATGAGTAGGAGTTCCTTCTCCAACTTTACTAATAATTTATGCTTGAAAAATTCACAGAAACAAAAAAGTCTTTAAAAAGCAGTTGGCAGAACCAAAACATTATTTTTATTTAAATTTAATGACAATGGCATCAGTAAGCAATGGATTTAATTGTTGCATCTAAAAAAATGTTATTTAAGCAACTATTGTGCAATGTTTTAGCAGAGCACATTTTATATCTTTGTTCCAAAGGCCAGAAATATTTTTAGTGTTCTCAGTTTGGATTATGCAAACATTTAAGTATAAGTAGCCATGGGGACCACATGAATTATTTCATACAAGGCACTGGCTAAAAAAAAGTAAACTGTTCCAGAAAAGCACCATTCATAGACTTACATAAACTTGTGATAAATTCATATTGTGCTACATCTACTGAGTTCCTTCAACTAGCAAAAAATAACCCCACTAAATATAATCATATCATCTGAGAAATTATTTCACTTTTCTGTGGTTTGATTGCATCCGGTAAATAAATCATCCAAAATCAGCTACACATGCTAATCAATAAAATAAGAGTCTATTTATGAAAATATTCAATATTTATTTGCCATCTGGACACTGCTTTATAATGGGTTTATTGTAGATGGCTATAAGTTTTAGTTTGTATTTTTTAATTAGTAGTAATAAATGACTTCAAAATGTTAAAATCCCTTGGTTTTGTTTATCTGAGAAAATAAACAAATTAAAATATAATGCTGCTGCCAAATGTAGGGCAAAAGTAGACATTTGGTATCCAGATTCAGGGTTGAGAACAATAAATAAGAAATAAAAAATCAAAAGCTATGTAAGCAGTTCAGGGAGACTATAAAAGTTGCATGATGCTTATAGCAAATTAGTGATAGAATAAAAATATACGGGTTTTTGTCATGATATTTCCATAGATTGTACCCTGAAGAGATGTAAACTATGCCTATGTAAAGAATATGTGAAAAGATTCAAACTGAATAGAGTTTGGCTGACAGAAAAGCATCAACAGAACAAACCCATAACTGCACAAACAGAAATTATGTGGAATGAAAAAGCATAGCATGTGATTTTATGCTCTATATTAAGAGAACATTTCAACATCATTTTCCAGTTTCCAAGAAATCCACCATTAACTACTGTAGGCTTCATATTTACCAGGCTAAGGTGGATTACCAATAGATGCAGACTCATCATAGAAGTAATTTAGGATTGAGCTTTATTCATAGCTATCTCAGGACTCTGGAATGCATCTGGTAGGCTTCTAAAAACATGTATAATTAAATGCTTTCATTGTTGAGCACACTTACAAATGGAGGAGAGCATACACCAAATGCATGCTTTTCCCTTAGACAAATGTGAAATGAGTCTAATTTATCTGTAATATGCCATAATCTCATGACATCACAGTGAAAGATTCAGCCTTGTGGCATTATACTTTTTTTATGCAAGGTATGTGGTTTACAAGGTATGTGGTATGCACATTTGCACACTTGCCATTCTATTTGCAGGTATCTACTTGGCAACTGCAAATGATGGGTGCTATTCTGAGAAAGCTGCAGAAAAAGGAAGTGAATGAAGGAACAAAACTATCTGGTTTAAGAATATAGGCTGCAATGCTTTACAAAGTAATTTAGAAAAATTGGTTTCCTCAAAACGTTATCCCAGTACTTCTTTAAAAATCTGCATATCTTTTGCTATTGTACAGTATTCTTTTTACATTTTTATTTTATTTGAACAAAAATTATATATTTTAGGTAAAATATCTATATATCTAATTAACTGAGAATTGTGAAATAATTGTTCATGAATAAGACATATAAATTAACAAGATCACTGTAAAAACATCTGTACTACATGTCTTGATCAAGGTAAGCTATTGATGCAATTTACATAGATTTTTGTAAGGCTTTTGATACAGTAGTACCTGATAAACTGCTGTTGAAATTAAACTCTTACGGCATTTCTAGACCTTTGCACAAGTGGATTGCTGCTTTCCTGTCTAATAGACTGCAGAAAGTCAAAACAGGGAACTCGCTGTATAATCGTGCATCAGTTAACAGTGGTGTTCCACAAGGCAGTGTTTTAGGTCCCACACTTTTTTTGCTCTATATCAATGATTTATGTGACCAATTTAAAAGCAATTGCATCCTTTTTGCCAATGATGTAAAATTATTCAATTCTACAGATCTGTTGTTTTGCAAAGTGATCTCAACTATGTGTCTGAATGGTCATCTATTTGGCAACCTCAAATTTTGATTAATAAATGCTCTGTCTTACATATTGGTAAACAAAATCAGAATATCAAGTATAAGCTATGTAGCATTGATGTAGCAGATGATAAGAACCTAGGTGTACTTATCTCTGACAATTTATGCTGCAAAGCATGCTGTAACAGTGTTGCTAAAAAAGCATTAAGAGTTGTAAACTTAATTTTGTGAAGCTTTTTTCCTGAAAACTTTGTATTGCTAATTAGAGCTTATAAAACTTATGCTAGACCAATTTTAGAGTATTGTTCAACTGTTTGGAATCCCCATAGTATATCTGGCATCAGTACAATTGAGTGTGTTCAGAAGTACTTCACAAGAAAAGTCTTGCACTCTTCTGTATACAATAGAATTCCTTATGCTACTAGGCTTGAAATCCTTGGTTTGGATAACTTAGAACTACATGGCTTGTGGTCAGATTTAGGTATTGCATACAAAATTATATATAATGTTTTACTTATAGATGACTTTTTCTGTTTTAATTGCAATAATATGCACACAAACAACTGCTTTAAACTCAATGTAAATCATTCTAAACTTGACTGTAAAAAATAAGATTTCTGTAATAGAGTTGTCAAAGACTTGAATGTCCAACTTGATTCAGTTGTCTCAGCTACAAATGTTCACAGTTTCAATCAGAAATTGACTTCCGTGGACCTTACTTCATATTTAAGTGGTCAGTAGAGGTGGCTTGCATAAGTGCACTAACGTGCCCATCATCCCTGTCATTGTATTTTTATTCTCTTATTCTTTTTCTTATTTTTGTTTCAAAAAATCCAATCAATAAAATAAATAAATAAACATCTTTTAAACCTCCTTTCTGGAAGGTTCAAATTCCACATGAATATTTAGTAGACTAATTTTTCATTAACTTCATAGGAATAAGTAATAGGCAGTGAAAACCTGTAATGTACTTCACTTAGACAGCCATCTACATTAATATTCATCATAAAAACCTGTTTTCATATTACTTGATTTGACAGAAAAGTGTTAACAATGATAAATGCCTTATAATGCATTCACACTATAAGAATTTTAGCAGAAACTATGGTAAAAACTATGGATGGTCTTTATTTTTATTCATCCTTCCAAATGTTGTAGTTGAATATAAATTGGAATTATACATAAATTATTATGCAAAATAAATTATGAAATACTGTTGTGACTTTTCTTAATTTATTTTCATATTATAGAAAACAAAAGCAGAGCAGTTGCAAGAAAATTATTTTTCCCTTCTTTTGTTTTTATTCTGATTGATAAGAGGAATCTACCCCAATCTAATGTCTTCCTGATTCATTGGACTTCAATTCATAGAAAACCCAATCATCTAGTACTGTCTGGAAAATTGGCAATTAAATGAGTTTTTGTTCAGATCTCTTTTTAGATTAGGGCCTCAAGAGCTGATTGGGAAGTTAGGGAAGTTAGCTATTATATATGCTTCTTCAAATCACTTTATTTTGGCAGCCTCCATTTTCAATAGTAATCAAAAAATTAGAAGTATATTAAAATATAGAAAAAAGGAGCAGTTTGAACTTAAACCCTGGTTTCCCAGATCAACAGAATGGTCTCACCATTATGCCATTCTGGCACAGCCAAGAAAAAACATTCTGGGATTGCACATTGAAGAAAATGTGTCAATTGCCTGTCAAGACAAATCTTGTAAATTCAAGGTAAAGAGGAAGATGCAAAACATCACTCCCAAAAACAATAATTTGGTGATTAGTCTAGAAACAATTCTGCTCATTGAAAATTTTAATTTCTGCTCAGATGGAAGCTGCAATGGAACTTCAGTCTAACTTTTAGAAACTTTAGAGTTCATATAAAATTTTTACAGTTCTTTAAATCTGGGCTACCTTGCGAATACATAAGATTTGGTTAACCATTTCATTAAACACACACAATTAGTAAATTTCTATTTTCACTTTTTTTTCCTTATACTTTTCAGTAAGCAGAGTTTCAGGTTTTCACAAGAGGTAGATATATATTAATAGTTTCTGCTTAAGGATAGTTATAAACAGTAAAGATTAGCCACCTTCTGATAGACATAACATTAAACAAAATGAAGTGAATTGTGACCTGGTAAGGCTTGGATTTTCATTTATCCTTTGGGTCTTACAGTAGCTTATGGACTTTTTCTTGTTTTTAACTATGTTAAGCCTCATAACCTTGCAATATTGCTACGTTTAGAGTTCCAAAGTGGAATTTTTAGCAATAATGGTCACAGTGTCATAATTTTCAACATACAGTAATGTAAGAATATACTAGAGCATATGAAATAGGACTTAAGGAATAATTACTGAAATCAGTTCATCATTTGTCATTTTTATTTTAATGCTGTCTCTTTTTACCCATATGACATTTTTGAGTGAAATATAAATGATTGGGGTCAATTTCAGAAAGTGTAAAATGAGCACTGCCAATCACAGTATAGTGAGGTTTTCAATGTCCATTTGCAGAACATGATGACACTTTGTCAAGGAAGATAAATGTTCTTTCCAAGTACACAAGCTTGAAAATGTCAGCAATATATCCCATATATTCTGCAATGGCAACCAACATGGGCTAACATCAATTATGGGAAGAAAATTATTTCAGAAAAGAGCAGAAATACAAGAAAAGACAATAAGGCTTTTAGTCAAATGCCACGCTATTATTTTGAAACAAATGTTCTGACATATACTGAAAAAAAATCAATTTTAGGTCACAAAACAGCTAACAATCATAAACATTCCTCAACTGTAATGGAAAAAAGATAAAAATACCATGAAATACATTTGTAACATACCAGCAAAGAGAAAGGAAAAGATTGGTGGCTTCAGGAAGCCAATATAAATTTATTCTTTGTAGAAATCAATGTAATTCAATTCAAGGAATCCCAGAAATTTAAGAGAAATCAGAGAATAGAAGGCAGCATTGATTCTAAACTAATCAATTAATTCATCTTCTGTCCATCCCTTCCTCTATTCCTCCACCATCAGCTGCCTATCTTTAAAGATTTAACTCTGGGCAATTCACAGAACAAAACATCATAAAAACCAAATGTAATTAAAGCAAAGTCTCAATTAAAAGATTAATGTTAAAGTAGTATAACCAATCTTCTCCAGTGTAGCCAGCTCAACCTAGCCAGGCTCCAACTTCACCCTGTTCCAGCATTCTTGTTCTTTGCAACCTTCTGGGAGAATAAAAAAATGGGTGCCTGTTGAATCTCAGGGAGACAGGTGATTTACAAGGCTGGGACTGCTAGAGAAAAGTTATGCATCCATCAGATGCAACATTTAAGAGAAGAGACCTAGAGCATGCTTATGGTATCTAATTTGGTGGAACAAGCAGAAACTTCAAGGTGCTAATCCATAATGCAATGTGACATGACTTCTTCTGTTGAGATTTATGCTTTTAAATGAATTTTGATGTTACTTGCTAAATTATTAGAAGGATACAAATAAATGAAATAAACAATTAATAAAACAGATGGCCATATTTTGTGTGTAATTTCCAGAAAAACAAAGTGAACAGCAATATTAGCATTGTCCACATATATTAAAAATATCTAATCCCTCATCATCTCATACTTTGATTTATTTTCATGGTTAAACTTCCTTTTACTGTTCTTCAAATTACTCTTTGTAGGAACATTTGCTACAAATGCCATCACTTGACTTGCCAAACTGGTGCTACCTATCAGAATCATTGCTCAATTACAAGTTTAAGGGAAAAAAGCTTCTCTTTGTAGGACATAAGTGTCATGGCCCTGTCGGAGCCCAGGTCCAAGGTGGAGAAGATGGAGCCAGGGCTCCATTGTAGAATTTGGTTGGTCTTTGGAAATTATGATTGAATGGGATTCTAAAGATACTTTTTCTCTTGATTAAGAATATATTATAATTGCACTTTGATCCACTTTGATTGCTGACTCCTGCCTAAAGCAAATTTATGATATGAATGCTTACATTAGCTGCATGTGCATGCTTCCTAAATTCCTATTGATAAAGAGGTCTCTAGAATATATATGAAAAAATGAAAAGAAAATACAGAAGAATAGAAGAAAAAAAGATCAAACTGAGAACCAGATTCCAGCTAACAATGGAACAAGTTGACAAATTTCCCCAATTCCTCCTATTCAGATTCATTTCTTTTTCATCTAGTAGTCTAGAAGGTTTCTTAATGTTCCAAATCACATTTAGAACCCGTAGGCATTTTGGAGAGAAAAGGTGAAAACTGACAAAAATTGCCATTTTTTCTGCAAAGGAATTATAGGGGGAATTCTGTACTACAGTGCTAAACAGTCTAACCTCTGTTATTTCCAGGTGGAGCCTAATAATTGCAATACTTGGACACCACTAGTAGTCAGGTATTTAATATACACTGTCCTCTCAGCCTAGATAGATATTTTATAAGATTAGATTTGGTTCTTTTGCAATTTTTCAACCAACAATTTTATTTTTTCATATCTTGGGAGGAGTAGAAAGAAATCATTACTAGTAGAAAGAAATCATTACTGCTTTAACAGAAGTTTAACCATCATAGAGTAAGATGTTTTAACTTATTGGGAGTATTATTTGACTTTTTAATTGTGGATCTTTGACAAATAATAATTTTCATTAACTTGCAAGGCATACTGATCTTTTGGAAGGATTTCTTAGGCTAGTCAAAAACATACAAACATACACAACTCTAAGTCATACTTCCTACTGACAGAGATTGAGGTGGGTCTCACAAGTTTCATCCTGTGCCCCTTTTGTCAGAGCTCCTTCTTTTACATTGAATCTTATTTTAACCTCTCTCCCCATAACCCCCTTTTAAATTTCTCTTTTCATAATATTATGTATTCTCTGGCCATAATTTGGAATATTTCATTAATGTTGAAAGTTCCATAATTCTAATAGATTGTGGATTTTGGCAGTGGGAAAGGAAATCAGGAATTAGTTTTGATTTTGGAAGAAACAATGTCCTTCCATTTTTAAAATTGAAGTTTTGTGGCAGTTGATTTGTGCTTTCTTGTTCTTGGTAGATAAAAAAAGTTATTTTGTTATACTAAATTCAATTATTTCATAAGAAAATATAACACATTAAATATACAAAAATAAGATATGAAGGATTTGGGATTTAAAGTCTCACATGAGTCTATAATCATTATACAGTCTAGTACAAGTGGATTTAATAATTCAGTTTTACTTTTATATTTTTTCCACATGCCTTTAATTTGTCTAGAATTCATTGCTGGAATCCTATTCTGCCAAACGGCTAGAGAAAATAAATGGCCCTTTCAGTTCCTGCTTTAGTTGAATATTGAGTCATCCCATATTTTTTGTAAATAGACAGTGAAGATTCCAACTTTTGGGAAATGTTCAACTGTTGGTCAAATTTTGACCAACATGTTGTTCTAACATATTTTCCATTATTGAATCATGATTTATACACAATATACTGAAATTATGTTAATATGCCTTTCTCCTAGCTTTTTTCATTCCACATACTGATCTTTTGATGCTATTATAAGGCCATGAAAAAAATTAAATGAAATATTTTTTCAGAGGAACATGAATATGATTATAAAGAAAACACATGCCCTTAGTAAAGTAGTTTCCACAATAATATACATGCTTTTGATCATTGATATTTTTCTAATTTGTACAAATTCTATTCTGTTAGACTTTGAAGACATTTCAAAGTCAAACAGTTCAAACAATTCAAACCAAAATAACCTTTACAATAGAATATAAAGAATAAGAAACAAATGACAAAAATGATTTGGTACATAAAATATATATTTTACCTATTCAGAACAATAGCTCCAAGTTCATTGCTTGGCCTGGTTCTTGAGTCTCAGAATGCATGATTAACTTCTCAAATGTTGGTATATATAATCAGCAGCATCCATGATGACATGAGGAGAATGTCACAAATGCCATAATGCAATTGTGTAAAATAATACTTACGTATGACACTAGCACAAGTTTATAAGCTAAAACATTTGCAAACATTGAAAACCAGGTTACAGTTTTGCTTATATGCCCCTGTTACTTTGCATGGATATAAGTCACTCAGCTGCCCAAATTGTAATATAACCTATTGTTATATTATTAAAGATTACAATTGAATTATTGGAAATGGTTGCTGACTTAAACATTCATCAGATACAACGTTAGTATTTTAAGAGTTCCATATTAAATTACTTTAAACATACTATTTTAAATGAGATATACAATTGTCAAATTATATTCTTCACTTCTGACAAATGTTATATACACTATTCTACATCAAACTGCCTAATATCATGGATTTCTGTATTTTGTGTATATGGGTCTATCCAGTTGTGGGTTTTAAAAATTTTTAGAACCTCTTCTGTAGGTGTGGGAGTGGCTTGCTGGCCATGTGACCATGTGGGAATGGCTTGCCGGCCATGTGACTGGGTGGGGATGGCTTGCCGGCAATGTTCCCTCTAATTTTTTTTCAGTGTGTGTGGAAAAGTATAGTGTTCGAGTGGCACACTAAATGGAAAAGAAGGAAAGAAAAAGAGAAAGGAAATGGAAAAGAAGGAAAGGAAAGGAGAAAGGAAAGGAAAAGAGAAAGGAAAGGAGAAAGGAAAGGAAAAGAGAAAGGAAATGGAAAAGAAGGAAAGGAAAAGAGAAAGGAAAGGAAAAAGGAAAAGAAAGGAGAAAGAAAAGGAAATGGAAAAGAAGGAAAGGCAAAGAGAAAGGAAAGGAAAAAGAAAGGAAGTTAGAAGAAGGACAGAAGGAAAAGGAAAGAGTGGAAAGGATTGGTACTTCTCAAAAATCAAGTCTTAAGATCCCATGGACCTCTTTGGCTCAGGCATTCCAATTCCACGCTGCTTCCTTCTCTCCCCAAAGTGAAGGGATTGCAGAAAAAATGCTGAGCCTAGAACGGGGCTTCAGATGAGGCAATGCCTGAGAAACCCCGGATGTGCAGAGAAACGCAGGCTACAACCAGCGAATCCCGTTTTCCCAGGAACTGACGAAGCCCCAGAGGACCAATGGGAATTCTCCCTTCTGCAACGTCATCGGTCTCCGGGCAGAGTCTTCCTTGATTTCACCAATCACCAGATGGAGGAGAGACTTCGGTGCAGAGAGACAAGGGAGGGAGGGGGGATATTTTTAGTCACATTTAAAGACATTAAAAAAACACTGCGCTGCAGTTTGAAACTTGTGCACAGTGTTTTTCTGTTACCTGTGCGGCCGCGCAGGCGGACAGCTTAGACGGAACGCTGCTTGCCAGACATGTGACTGGCCAATTTGTAAAATGAGATGAAACTCACTTAACAATGATCTTGCTTAACAACCAAAATGTTGGCTCAGAAACTCTGGCATTTGAAGCACACAAGCCTTAAAGCTATCAAGTTACAAGACCCTTGCACCCTTAACCCTTTAGAAAAAAACCCAGGGGTGTTCAAACTTGACAGCTTTAAGACTTGTGGACTTCAACTCCCAGAATTCCTCCTCTCGCTCTTCATCTTGACGGTGTGCAGAAGTGCAGGGGGAGGAAGCTGGAACCAGTTCTAAACGGCACTGTAGATTTGTGGAATCTCTTCTATAGAAGAGGTTAGAACTGGCAGGAACCCACCCCTGGTTCTATCTCTCCACACATGTGTGCATATGGACAGTTGCAATGCTGTTGCATCTCTTTTAGTCATTTCTTGGAATATTTTGATTATTTCACTGTAAATGTCATTGTATGCTGTTTAATAATAATATACTTATCTCTCTTTTATAAATGTGGAAGTCATTTGGCTTCAAATGACAGTGGGACAGTTACTCCAGAGTAATGTGCTTTATATTGCAACCTTTGTCCAACTGCCACAACTTTGTAGTACCTGCAATTGTAACTGTATGTTTTACAAAGGATAAGTCTACTTTGAGTGAAAACTAATCAATTGAGGGACCTTAAAAAAACCACAACAATCAAGATTCAAAGGTAGTTGTTACAGATACATTAAGCATCTCCCATCCACCATTCTGCCCTACTGTCTGTTTTAGACTCTATAGGAGGTTGCTACAAGGCTAATCAATGTAAAGCATTCTTCATCTATTTTATATGCAATAATTAAAAAGAATAAAGACTCTCTCCATTCAATTTTTTTATGAACGAAAAGCCATACCAGTATATTTTTTGGCAAGAACCAATTCAGTTCAGTGTAAATTTCTTATTTCCTTAATAATAAACACTAATTAAAAGACAGCTGGCCATAAGCAAAGGCAGAACTTCCAAATTGATGCCTTACAAAATGTGGTTAGCAACAGTTCAAAGAACCCCTCTTTATCAAGTGACTGTACCACAAGAAGTAAAACAATCACTTGTTTTATATCACCCAGGTGCAACTGCACCTTACTTTTAAAAGTACTTTAACTTGTATGCTGCCCATGTCACCCAGATGTCTGGACCTTGCATAATACAAACAGAAAAGAACAAGATCAGTTCTTTTACATAGAATGCTGAATTTTCTGTTTATAAATTTTCCTAGATAGTGGTTCAGATTTTAAATACAAGGCAACTCAAGTCCCATCAACTTAACGGCTGCTGGCAATGTTTTTATTACTAGGAGAAGTAGAGAGAAACTCGCACAATCTGATTTTGATTAATAGTTTTAAACTTAGATGCTGTTTTTCAATCTGTGCAACTGAAATATAAGAATAATTCATTTTGGTCACACTTACCTGTTTATAAAGTGGGTGGAGGGTACATGGAAATTATCCAATTTGAAATTGTGTAATATTTTTTGAAATAATAATAATATGTGACAATAAAGCTTTGACAAAATGCTTTAAAAAAAGAGTCACAGAAAGCTGCAAAGGGGGAGGCAGTTCTGACTTAGACTACAAGGCTCTGATAAATTTATGCTTAATTGTTTGCTGGCAATAGATATTATTCATCTTAAAATATATGCGTTCATGTCTGACATGATGACAAACATCTTTGTGCACAAGAGAAATCAGTTACACAACTTGCCATGATTACCTTCCCCTTGTAAGTATACTGGGAAGAAGAAAGGAATCAACATTATACAGAATGATGGCACAAGCATGAATCAGCATGGCAAGCACACAACCCAACAGACATGGCAGTCAACAAGGGAAAAAGAATAAAATAAATCAATCACAACAGAAATTATTGCTTAACCTGTTTTGTCAGAGTTGGTATTGATGGTATTGGTAGTGATGGAGGTGAAGATAGTCTTTGCGCTGTCCTTGGTAGTTACACATTTCTGCTTATGTTTCATGGCTTCCAGTGCTTTGAGCTTCTTGGCATGTTTAGTGCCTTTGTAGTGGGCCGCAGCCTGGCTCTACAAAGGAGAACAAAATGAACCATGCAATCAGGCTCATTTCTAAAATGGCATTCTCTGTATTAGTACAAATACAGACCACTTTTCAATAATGGGTACCATTTTCCATACCAAGATAATGAGCAATCTGACGTTTTTTCCTAAAATGATCCTTTGGAAACAGTGACACAGGAATATTATAGATTTTATGTAGACTGCATTGCTTTCTTAAGTCAAAAAATACGTTCACTTTAAAAAAATGGCAGTTGAGAATTTTTCCCCTCTGTGGAAAAATGCAATTCATTTTTCTTTGAAACTAGTTTTACTTAGATACACATTAAGTGAAAATTTAATTTCAGCTGCAGCCATGGAAAATGTTTTCCATAGGCACCAAGCAAGAAGAGGGGAATTGCAGTTTTTCCTTCCCATTGCAATGGATCTGACAAATTCTTTGTGTTGAAAACTTCTGATGAAATTAAAGTACTACTTGGACTAATTTGTTGAACTTTTGTGTTAATAATAAAATAAAGTGAACACAAATGGCCATTTCAAATGGCAGTAATTAAACAATACGGTCATCATATATTTTCTTCCTGAAGATTTTAAAATATTTTTAAAAAGAAAAGAACAAAATAAATCTGTGTCTTGTTTATAAGAAAAATAATTGTACAGGTGATCCTCATTTAATAACTTTTCACTCAATGACTGAATTTATGATAGGGTTAAACAAGTGGTAGTTATAATTAGACCCCATATTTATAGTTGTTGCAGCATCCAGCAATCATTTGATTACAATTTATAACCATTTCTTTCCAGCTACCCACAATTAAATCTGAATTTATATTAAGCAATGCTGTGTGCTTCCTCTAGCAGTGCCTGGAGGCTGTTAGGGGCTGGATGGGGAGCAACGGGTTGAAACTGAACCCTGGCAAGACTGAGCGGCTCTGGGTTTGAGGGTCTTTGGCCCATGGAGAATTGCCACCTTTGGTCTTGGATGGGGTGGTACTGCCCCAAACAGACCCTGTGTGTAATCTGGTAGATCTCCTGGACTTGTGCTTTCTGCTCAAAGAGCAGGTGGCAGTCATGGCCAGGAGGGTCTTTGCGCAATTTCAGGTTGTGCACCAGTTATGCCCTTTCCTTGACTGACAATCCTTACTCATGGTCACTCATCCTCTAGTCACTTCTGATCTTGACTATTGCATTGGACTCTACATGGGTGTGCCCTTGAAAAGCATCCAGAGGCTCCAGTTGGTTTAAAATGCAGTGGCCCAGATGGTTTTGTGCAGACCTTGGTGTACACATGTATCACCTCTTATGTGGGAGCCTCATTGGTTGCCAATTTGCTTCTGGGTGCGATTCAAGGTTCTGCTTGTCACCTTTAAAGCCCTTTAAAGCCCCTGGGACCAGGCTATCTGAGGGACCATCTGTTGCCGGTCACATCTACCCAACCCATTAGAGCAAGGAGGCAAAGAATGTTGCAGGTCCCATCCCCTAGGGGTATACACTTGGTGGGACCCAGAAGATGGGCCTTCTTCTGGTGGCTTTCTCTGTCTCTGGAATATCATTCCCCCAGAGATTAGACTGGTCCCGACTCTAACATTCTTTAGGAAAGCACTTGAAGACCCCATTCTGCTAGTGGGCTTGGGGAACCCAGTGCAGGATGGAGCCCATTAAATGGCTTGTGTGATACAGTATGTTTTTGCCATGATAGGGGGCCTATTTTATTATTTTATTATTTATTTTCTTCTATTAGTTTTATTTTTATTGTATAAGCCATGTTGAGTTGCCATGTATGAATAGGCAGCACCATAAATTAATTAATTAAATAAATAAGGAAGCAAGTTGATAGAAAATCTGGAGTCCTAAGGTCACGTGATTAATGACTTAATGACCTTCACAATCCTTGTTTAACTGTGACTGTTGCAACTGCCATTCCTAAATAACATGGTCAAATGGTTTTTCAACTTATGACCCCATTGCTTAACAACAGAACTTCCAGTTTCAACAACCTTTGCTAAATAATGACCCTCTGTAAGATTATTCCCAAGACATTTATCATATAAAGCAGCCATCTGCATTCACTTCAGTTCACTATTAGCATTCTAACAGAGCCTCAGCTGGGATTTTAGTTCAATCAGTCAACATTTGTAGTCAGTGGACTAGATCAAGGATTTGCTTAAACCAATAGATACTCTCAACAATGAAAGTGGAAAATGGTCTTTGTAAAATCCACAATTTCCCAGAAGTCATTTGTTTCATCTGGAAGCTACTTCATAACTTAATTATGTTATCCAGAATAAAGGAGATCAGAGGATACAACTGGCTGCAGAGAAGAGGGAATCAACAAGTATTGCCAGCAGAAGCCTTCTATTGGATAAAATTTCTTCCAGGAATCGATAAAGCACTTCCTTTTCCAGCATGTAGTTTTTCATTCAACCCAATTTCTTCTAAAAACCCTGTTAACTAGGCCATATCATTTCAGTAGTATCAACTATTTTACTTCAAGTGATTTTTTAAAATATGTGTAATCGTAACCTGATTAAATTACCTTTATATGTACAGCATCTACATTTAAAAAAAAATCCCCAGTGTTATGCTACATTTTGGAAAGCACCACCGGAAACCCAATGGGGCTTTGCTGTTAAGAAGTGGCAAAATTCTGAAGTTAGGAATTATGTTTATGTTATTTTCCTATACATTTTCCTGAGTTGTTGCAGCATTTACTTTATTATCTTCCAGATTAATAAGTGAATGGTTTGTGTATGCATTCAAATGCACAGAATTTAGGTAGCATTGACTGGAATTTTGCATTCATGTGTTGGTCTATTATACACGTCCACAGAAAATTAGAATTATGTCAAAATGATATGTTTGTGGTGATATCATGATACATCCCAATTTGTAATCCATGTAAATTACAGGTTTTCTATCATGATGCTATTATCCATTGTTTATGGATCCATTTTGCCTCCTCCCCATCCCCTATCCCATGGATGTTTAAAGGCTTAACACAATTCCTCCCTTCACTCCAATGTGCAGAATGAGAAAACTGAGTTTCTTATTCCATCAATCTAGTGCAGACTTTAAAGACTGCTGAATGCATGGATGATTCCCAATTTTTTTGGAGAGGGGTACTAATAATGTTGCTAAGGCCTTGATCCTATATCAGTCTGCAGTATTAACTGCAGAAGTAGAATAGACATATCAAATAGATACCAGGAATTATTATGAATTATTTCAGCTTAGAACATTCTTACAGAATACTATCTTCAAAGGGAATGTGTCTTCTTAATGATGCATTTGAACTCAGTTTTCTAATATATTATTGCCCACTTGGTACTCTCAAAATTAGTTAGAACTACAACTTCCAGGATTTCCTATCTTTTGGGCAGGTTGATTAGGAATTCTGAGAACTGTAGTTGTAATACATGTGAGTAGTACCAACATGGAAAAGGCTGATCTAACAGCCACAACCTATAAAATAATAAGAGAGTAGTTAATAGTAAGATTTACAGGCAATAGGGTTACACAAAGCATTCAGAAAGGCAGTTCTGAAAATGTAGTGGGGTGAATGAAGTGCTACTTGAAATGTTAAAGCAGCCACATTATTTAAAAGCATGCAAGGTTCATCTGAAAAATGTCCTGCTTAAGTTTATGCATGTGCATACCTATCACATCACTTTGCTGATGATCCTAGAAGAAATATTGCATACATAAAGATGGAGAAATTTGGAAAACATCCTTCAAAGTAACTAGACAAATCTTGCAAAAGCCAGGTGTATTAATGAATCAAAGATGATGCTTCATTCATGTCAACATGCTTTGCAAAGCATCTTGTCTAAATGTTTTTCAGAGTCCTAATAAATAGTCTCCACTACATTTGTACATTTCTAAAAAGCTGAAGCCTATCAACCTTTATTAACATTAACATGAGTTTGGAATTATACTATAATAACTGAGCTTTTCCACCTACATAATTGCTCTATTAATAGCTTTATTAATAGTTGGGATACAAGTAGGTTAAAGAAACTAATCTGTAAGTCCAAATTGAAATATATGGTATATATCTGTGGCATATATGCCAAAACAACATTTTACCATAATATTTAATTTTGCTAATAGATAAGAGAACTCACTATGTCTGGGCATACATGACTGCAAAATTTATGCTATCTGTAATAGAAAACTATTTATTATATTGATAGCTACAGTACTTATATAAATTTCCCTTTCTCTAAATCAGTTTTGGTATTGTTGTAGGTACCTATATTGAAAGAACACTGGACAGTGAAGATAATCATTAGAAACAACTCAAACATACCACAGTCATGCACCTTTACAATTTTCATACAACACAAAACATTATGAGACATACTATAAGCCAAATGTGAACATATAAATGTTAATTGAAAAAACAATGTTAAGGTAGGATGGCATAAATAAAATGACAGCATCTCTTGCACATTTATGTCATCATTGCCATGTGTATTTTGTGCTTTACCAATATATTAAAAATTGCTTTTTGGGGGACATTTTTATAATATTTATTGGCTCAGAATTTATATAAAAAGATATTTGCCATTGCTAATTTGAAGCCTTCAACCTTATACAGAAATTATATCCACTACCTTTTATTGAGAAGAGCAATCAAATAAAGTAATTATTTATTTAAAAGATTTCTACAGCTGCTCTTCCTATGCAGCACAACTCTGGCCAGCTTTCAAAACCAATAACAATGGGAAAAATACAACATAATCAGAAACACTCCTGGTGCTCCTCAAATGACAATTCCCACCACCTTAATAGTTACTTTTTTGTGACACAGTATCACTCTACCCCAGTGTTTGTGGGAAATATAGTTCTTTAAGATCTCTGGAAAGCTAGGAGGGTTGTGGCCAATGAATTTTCAGGATATTTTAAATTAATGTGTAAAGGTAAATCACAATGAACTAAATTAGAATTCCATCCCTCCCATATATAAAATCAAGATATCTGAGTGAAATGGTAGATTATAAACAGTTTTTGATAAATTGGAATATTATTTATTCTTGCTATTCACAAAGAAGTTGACATTCTTTGTCTTAACATTTCAGCATGCAAATTCCGCATTTTTGATCCAAAGATAAAGAAAGTTGTTTTATGGCAAATTAATGGTAATTAATGTGAGAAAGAGAGACTGGTCAACTGTTTAATCAGTTAAAAAATAAGCTAAACTACTTATCCTTTTCTTGAATCTTTGAATGCAAGTGGAAACTGACTATTACAGTTCTTTCCATAATGAATAGAACAAGAGTTTAAAAATATTCCTAAACCTGTTGCTGTTGTTGGCATACATGCAAAGTAGTTATAGTACATATGCTTGGCTAATCTTTTTTTCTCTGGCTGTTTTTGAAAGGCTTCATCATAGAATGTCATATCCTTGAAAAATAAGAGCTAAAAATAGACATATTGAAAATTCAAATTATGTTGGAATGTCATGCAGAAAAAAATTGGAGCCAGAGTTTAAACCCAAATGGAAACCATGATTCAGAACCATGAAAGAGGCCAAACAACTTATTATACTTTTCATATAGGAAATGTACATACTATGACATGCTTTGAGAAAGTAATGGTTGAAAATAAATAGTGCAATGAAAAATAGCATAATATTCCAATTAAATCTTAAACATGTTATAAGTTTAGTAATACTAGCATTTATTTGGCATCTTAAAGGAATCTGTGTCATGATTATTTTATTTGCTACAAAAATAAAGTAACATCTATCATTCATTGAATATTTAGCTTATTTCTGAATGTTGCAGTATTAGATTTAGGGTACTTTCCATTGGCAGCCAAACAACAACAATCAATATTCTGCAGTCTAAGCCAGATTTTTAAGTATAAGTATAATCTTTATTGTCATTGTACTTAAATACAATGGAATTGGTTTTCTTTCTTTTCAATAATATTTAGATTTCATTAAGATGTGTAACATTTCCAGTGTCAGAGTTGCAAAATTCAAAATTTACTGGATATTTTAGCACTCTTCATATGAATAGAAAAGATGATGTGTTATATCTTTCATTCTTGATACTTCTTGATGATCAGGAGCAGAGAACATTCATCATACAGTTTCCTGCCTTAGTAACTCTATAAGAATTAATCTTTAATGCTTTGTATTTAAGTATACTTAATTTACAAAATTTTTAAATATTTCTCTACCATAGTCACCGAAAAATAAATATATAATAGAATATATAACAGTCTTAGTAATTAGTGCAGCCTCATTGAAATGAATGTAATCTTTCTCACTGATTTCAATAGGTTTTATATTTTTTTAAAAATATAGTCTTTATATTTTGTAAACAAAATGTATTTCATCTGATAAGGCTGTAATTGATATGGCTTTATTTAGAGCTTCATAAGATGAAGTGGTGGTGTGCAGACAGATCTGAATTTACATCTTCATTCAGCAGTAAAACTCCTTGATTACAGTAAGCTGTGAACTATCACCCAGATAAATTTATCTTGTACAGTGTTGTGAAGAGATAGAAAAACTAGGTATCATGTCTAACTTGAAAGATGTTTCCATGTTATTGTATATGAAAGAGTGTTTTTCCTAGCCTCTTCTCCAACCCATGTTAGCAATTTGAAAAATGAAAAGAATTCATTTAGAAGAATTCTTATTTCATGGATATATATTGGCTGGATAAATACACATTTGTTATTGTGTGTATATGTGTGGGATACACTTAAACACTTTTCTAACTAATCCACCTGGTGGCAAATTTGCTATGAGAATCTCCTAATTCTCACCAGAAAAACAATGAAGCTAATAATTTTGAACAACTTGCAATAGCATTTCACCAGTTACCAAGTCATTGTCAATTACTAGTTATAATTGTTCTCAAATCACTCATCAGCAATCCAGAGTCACCTACTTATGAAGTCAAAGACTGAATCACTTACATTTATCTTATAAAAACTCTATCATTAAGATGAATAAATCAAGTATAATATCATAAATTATCATAACATAAAACAACATAACAAACTAATATAACAACATAACAACAAAAATAACATACATGACATAACAAATATAACACAACATAACCATCAAATCTTAAAATTATATTAAATTAGTTATATGTTAAATAAATTACAGTCATATTTTAAAATAAATCATGTAAATATAGTCTTGAAAAAAATTAATACCGGCTGCAATGTCAATTACACATTGTTAATTATTGCAGTAGACATGGTAGTTGATTTAAATGTCCACTTAAGAAGGCTTCAAGACATATAATCAAGGCACCTTTCTGGCATGTTGCCTCAACATGGAACATATTTGTCATTATGCATCTTCACAACAAGATCCATATATTCTCCTTTTAATATTCTGTAACTGTTATACATAATGCCCAAATTCTGCTTTCAAGGGAGAGGGGGGAAACCTGTTGTCTTAATATGGTTCTTGGTTCTAATAGTAATGGTTCCTGCACATATATCTTGCATGTGCAAAAGGTTCATTTTTCAAGCAAAGCAAAATGCAGCAGCCATTTAGCTAAATTAGAAGAGGGGTGGATCAACAAGTCAAATACATGCTTCAGAACAATGTTTCGCATGTACTGTTGATACAGCAAAATGTCTCTTCAAATATCTGTTCATCCCTACTGATAATTTGAAACAAAGAGCTAAAACATAAAACTAACTCAAAACCAAGGATATTAAAAATCAGTTGGAGCAGTGTCATTTGGTAGAGATAGGCAGCATACAAATTAAATGAACAATCAAGCAAATAATCAACAGCTAGAAGCCCATCCAAAGTGATATTTTTGTTAAAGAGTACATTCAGAGAGTACATTAAGAGATACATTTCTTCACTTCAATCCTAAATATATTCTAAAAACTGGGGAAAGGACAGGGAAAGATCAACTAAATTGTTGCTAGATAGGTCTTCAAAAACTTTTTGATTGATTCATTGTGCCATCGAGTCATTTTCAACTCCTATAGACCACATAGATCTTCTTTGCACACATCATAAAAAAGGACATTGATGTGACCTGCAAACAAGAATGTGCATACAAAAATTTATATAGAGAGAATGACATGCTTTATGCATATTTACAGTATTAATACACAGAATACTAGGAAGACAGTACTGAAGTAGAAAAGTTTTTAGCAATATTTATCTTATGTATGTTTTAAAATAAATATTTTATTATTTCATTATGCTTCACAATTTAGGGTTTACAAATTATATACATACATATACATACACACACACACACACACACACACACACACACACACACACACACACACACACACACACACACACACACACACACACACACACACACACACACACACACACACATATATATATATATATATATATATATATATATATATATATATATATATATATATATATAAAATCAACCTGCAGTTGAATTTTAAAAAACCAATTTCCTAGAGGTAAAGTGAAAAAGAGTTTATCCTTTCTATTCTTGGCTAAAATTAAGCAACAGTCAAGTTTAAAACCATGAAATCCCTACTCAGAAAAGAGTGGAAATCTTGTCAACAGCTCTGGCTGGACCAATAAGTGAACAGACTTACCTGTCCTTAGCTTCTCTTCTTGGATTAACTGAATATTTCCTACTGATTGGGTGTTATATATTTATTCTTTGCCAGCAGAATAGCTAAAGGAAGCTTGAGTGGGTAAGAATAGTGTTACCAACTGAAGTATTTTACCCTAGTATCTGTTGCCAGGGAAACCATTCCTTTTGTCTATAAAATCAAAACAACAGCTTTGCTCAAGTTTGAATTTAAGAGCTATTAGTCTAAGCCTCCAAATCAGAAAAACAATGGCACTAAGCATATAAAAATAGAACTCAAAATCATGTAGGATTCATAAAAAGCCCATCAAGTTAACATTACAATTTTCCCCCTGAACTATTACGTGTGGAGATTTAAGAATGATAAATCCAAATTAAGATTACTTGATTGTTTTTCATTGGTTACCTCTAATAAGTACAGTATAGTATGCACTTTAGACTAAAGAGACCAATGAAGGGCCATCAAGAGTCAAGATAAAACGTCATCAAGATCAATATATCTGTTATTATGGAGCATAACATTCTTGGTAACAAATGATTCATGGTATCTTAAACATCAGATATGTATTGGGTAGAGTTGGTAAATCATCCTCTGTTTAACCAGTGCTTGACTAATTCTTGATCTAACTGTTGTTTAATAAGGAAAATGTATCCTGGATTAATTGTTCTCTTTACTATGTGCTCTACCATATAGACATGTTAATGCATTTTACTTTATCCTTGAGTTGAGATCATCATCAACAGAAATTGTGTTGTCACCTATGGCACCAGAGCCATTTCTCAGGGTACACAAGGCATTGTCCTGTCAGTCGCATGTGTGCACTGGCAAGCTGATTTTTGGTCTTGGTTTTCAGCTGTTTTTCGCTCTCTGGAGGCTTCCCTGAAACCTCCAGAGGGAGAAAAATGGCCCAACGGGAAACCAGAAGTCTGTCCCTGAACTTCCAGTTTGTGTGTTGGGCCATTTTTCACCTTCCCCAGGCTCCAGGAGGCTTCCCTGAAACCTGAATAGGGTGAAAAATGGCCCAACAGGGCCCACCAGAAGTTCAGGAATGAACTTCTGGGTTGCCCTTTGGGCTGTTTTTCTCCCTCCAGAGACTCCAGGAGGTTTTCATGAAGTTTGCGGAGGGCAAAAAACAGCCCAACGTACCTTCTGGAAGTCCAGAGACTTGCATAGGGGGTTGTGCATGCATGTGTGTGGGGCTTGTGCATACATGAGCGGGGAGGGCATTGCATTATGGGTGTGGGCATGCATGCGTGCAACCCTCCATGCTTCCTCGCTTTTGACACGCCTCAACAAAAGGGTTAGCCATCACTGTCCTAGTCTGTAGGGTAGCAGTTATGTATTTATTGTACCTTATTTCTTTAATAGAACAACGTAAGATTGAAAAAAATAAAATAAAACACTAACAAGAAGAAAAAGGAAAGAATATAGTATTTTTTTTAAAAAAAAAACAATTCATAACATGAAAATCATATACAGTATTTAATGGTTTCTTATATATTACTATCTACAATATTTTACATAATTACTCACACACCCACACATACACAAGTATATGCACTCACATATTTGATTTAATATTTAATTTCAAGGCTACACAACTTCATAGTGATCCTGCATGATTTTACAATTACAAAAAGAATTAAAAAGAAGCCAACATATATTAAAGAAAAGCTAATTCAACTGACTGGAAGATACACTTCATAACACAGAAAGACCAGCATTATTTCTAGAAAACCTATGTTTATAAATATTTTATTCATAGGTCACAGGTAACATTAACTCTTCAATTTACTGAATAACTTGCGGAACAGAATAACAGTTTAAATCTTCCATGTTAAGCCCTCTTCATATATGCTTCAGCCATTTTATTTGTTATCAAATCAGATAATTAATCATCATACTATATTATTATATGATTTTTGATCATTATTTTGACTATATAAAGTTGGGGAAATGTGAAATGGAAATAATTTCCTCAGAACTTACACATAATAGCTTTATGTAAGATACACACTACATATGGATTTTAACAATAGCAGGAACCAATTCAGTTACAAACAAGGAATGGTTCGGCTACAACCTTCCCTCCCACAACATACCTAAGAAACAGAATCCACATGAAATAAAATGTATATTCAATAAAAAAGAATATTGATATATTTCATGTCTTCATTTGTAATTAATCAATCTTTCATATTTTTTACCATATTTTTTTCTTATTAAATTACCGTAGCTGCAATTGTTTTTTGTATATAAGGAAATAATTCTTCACATTTACTTTCTCACTATTTTCTGTTACTTTTCGAAAAATACTTGTTACTTATCAGAAAATTGCAACTGCACTCTATATGAAATATCAAGAAGATAGTCTTCCTTCTCTGTTGATCAACTTATTTTGATCAATGCATTGAACTCAAGGGAGCATGCAGTCATGGAAGACCAAGTCTGGTAGAAGGCAGTGGTGAGATTCAAAAAAATTTACTACCGGTTCTGGGTGTGTGGCTTGGTAGGTGTGGTGAGGGCAGGATACTGTAAAATCCCCATCCCTTCCCAGTAAGCTGAGACTCAGGAGGCAGAGAATAGATGTGAGTGTGGCCAGTCAGAGGTGGAATTTACTGATTCTGAAGCACTCAAAATTTCTGCTATGGGTTCTCCAGAATTGGTCAGAACCTGATGAATACCACCTCTGGTAGAAGGGCAGGTTACATTAATTAATTGATTATTATTTGGAGAATCAGAGTTAAAGGTAGGTTAATGTATAGATTCCTTTTTTAATGGTGACTCCTGGGATTCACTCAAATGGGGGAGGAGCTACCTTATTACTGGAAGGAGCAGCTGGTTGACTAAGCAAGACCAGTCTTTCCTAATGTTTTAATTCCTCAAGGAGCAGTGGCATATTCTTTTGGAGGCTTGACTATTGTTATGGTTTTTTTTTTAAAAAAAAGGTGGTTAGAGGGAGAAATGCTCAGTTCATGTGTCATTGGGAAATCACATAAAACAAATATGAAAACAATTGCTTTCATCAATATTTTTGCCCTAAGATCAATGAAAATTTAATTCTAGTTGGGAACATTCACCAGTAATTCTTCATTCATAAATTCTTCATTTTTATGCACATTTTTAATGTTTTAGTATATTTAAAGTTATCCCTGAAGAATGTAAACTGTTAATCTACATACAAGTCCCACTGAACCCAATAGCATATACAAAATTGTATGTGGTCTTGTACTGAGAGGTGTAGAAAGTATAGAAAATTATTTTGATGGAGAGTGTAAATATCTATTACTAAGGCAATTAACAGTTAAATGTGGTTTAAGCCTATTTGAGAAGTTTTAGAAAATATCTCTTACACGCATTGCCTTAATTAATTAACATATTTCCCTGTGTAATGTGTCAGGTTTTTAAAAATGAAACTAATCATCAAAATGCTAGATAATTAATTAATGCTTAATTAATTAACATATTTCTACGAACAAGAGAAGGTGGAGGAGGGAGGAATCAAAAAGTACTTACAGGACGCCAATCTTCCCCAGATATCAGATGAAATTAGAACAATGCTAGAAAGTAAAATAACAATGATGGAGCTAACAGATGCACTTAAAAAACAAAACAACGGGAAAACCCCAGGACCGGATGGACTACCTGTGGAATTTTACAGAACATTTGAAGAAATTTTGACTCTCCCACTCCTACAAGTTATGAATGAAGTGATGTTTGAGAGTAAAATACCGAAGTCATGGTCAGAAGCATATATTACATTGCTACCCAAGGAAGAGACCGATTTAACAGAAATTAAGAATTATAGACCAATTTCTTTATTAAATTCAGACTATAAGCTATTTGCATCTATACTAGCAGAGAGACTTAAAAATATTTAAATGGCTTCATCCACTCAGATCAAAATGGCTCTTTACCTAAGAGACAAATTAAAGATAATATGAGAATGATTTTGAATACTTTGAAATATTATGAGGCCCACCCCGAAAAACAAATGGCTTTGATGTTTCTTGATGCGCAGAAGGCCTTTGACAATGTGAATTGGCAATTTATGTTTTTACAACTGGAGCAGATGAACTTTGGTAAGAAATTTACTCAAACCATACGAATGATATATCAGAAACAAGCAGCAAAGATAATGGTAAATGGAGAATTAACAGATCCTATTGAAATAAAGAGAGGTACGAGACAAGGTTGCCCATTATCACCACTACTCTTTGTCTTAACATTAGAGGTCTTAAACAGAAGGATCAGAGAAGAAGAAGAAATAAGAGGAATGAAAATTAAGAAAGAAGAATCTAAGCTACAAGCGTTTGCAGATGATCTAGTCTTTATTCTTGAAGATCCATTAGAAACAGCACCCAAACTGCTAGAAAGAATAGAGGAATATAGAAAAGTAGCAGGCTTGAAAATAAACAAAGACAAAACAAAGATTATGACAAAGAATATGCCAGCAACACAAAAGGAAGATTTTGTGTATTGTGAGGGAAGACGCAGGAGCCATGGAACAGAGAGCAAGAACTTTATTAGTTACAAGATGACAGCGATTCAATTCCATTGCAAACGGTCAAGGTATTTATACTCTCCGGCACAGCAACTGTCATTAACTGTCACTTTACCATCCAATCACAGGCTGTGCTGCGTCCCAGCCAATCAGGGCGCAGCACAGGCTGTTGCTGGCTATACAACAGAAGAGTTGTCAGAAACTTTGCAGATTCAAATTACAAGCAAGGTTAAATATTTGGGGATATATCTATCACCTAGATGCAGTACTCTTAAGGAGGACAATTATACTAGACTAAAACAACAAATAGCGACTGATCTGATGAAATGGGAAAATTTGCATCTATCAATGATGGGAAGAATTTCTACAATTAAAATGAACATTTTACCTAGAATTTTATACCTGTTCCAGACAATCCCAATCAGATTGGGTACTTTTTTCAAGATTTAAACAAAATAGTTTTGAAGTTTATTTGCAAGGGAAAAAAGCTAGAATAAAACTTAAATTGTTACAAGATGCTAGAATTAGAGGAGGATTGGGCCTACCTGATTGGGAGCTATACTACCAAGCAACAAACTTGATGTGGCTTAAGGAGTGGATATCATTAAAAATTCTAGATTATTGAATGTAGAAGGTCATGATTTACTGTTGTTGTTGTTGTTGTTGTTGTAGTTTATTTATAGGCCGCCCTTTTCCCTGAGGGGACTCAGGGCGGCTTACAATCAAAAAAGGAAGGGGAGTGTAGGACAGTACAAAAAAAGAAATGTGCACAAAGTAAATTAAACTATAAAACTCAACATTCACTCAGCATTCGGGAGGGGCAAAATAAGATTATCCCCAGGCCTGACGGGTTAGCCAGTTCTTGAGGGCTGTACGGAAGGCCTGGACGGTGGTGAGGGTACGAATCTCCACGGGGAGATTGTTCCATAGTGTCGGAGCCACAACAGAGAAGGCTCTCCTCCGAGTAGTCGCCAGTCGGCACTGACTGGCGGATGGAATACGGAGGAGGCCAACTCTATGCGATCTGATGGGACGCAGGGAGGTAATTGGCAGAAGGCGGTCTCTCAAATAGCCAGATCCACTACCATGGAGCGCTTTATAGGTGGTGAGTAAGACCTTGAAGTGCACCCGGAGACCAACAGGTAGCCAGTGCAGCTCACGGAGGATCGGTGTTATGTGGGCGAACCGTGGTGCGCCCACAATCACTCGCGCGGCCGCATTCTGGACTAGCTGAAGTCTTCGGATGCTCTTCAAGGGCAGCCCCATGTAGAGCACATTACAGTATTCCAGCCTAGAGATCACAAGGGCTCGAGTGACTGTTGTGAGGGCCTCCCGATTCAGGTAGGGCCGCAACTGGCGCACCAGGCGAACCTGGGCAAATGCCCCCCTGGTCACAGCTGAGAGATGGTGGTCAAAAGTTAGCTGTGAATCCAGGAGGACTCCCAAGTTGCGGGCCCTTTCTGAGGGGTTTAAATTTTGTCCCCCCAGCCTGAGTGATGGTATGGTGGTCAAATTTTTGGGAGGGAAACACAACAGCCACTCGGTCTTGTCTGGGTTGAGTATCAGCTTGTTCGCTCTCATCCAGTCTTTGACGGCTTCCAGTCCCCGGTTCATCACGTCCACCGCTTCATTGAGTGTTGGGATGGCATGCTTTCTTATGGTATAAGGGAACTAAAGCACATGGTTATTTTAGATGACATTATATAAGGGAGGCATTGTTATTAAACTGGGAAAAGTTTAAAAGATTACACTACTTAAAAATTCCAGTCTGGATATCAACAATTAAAGCATTTTCATATCCAATAATATATAAAAAGGAACAAACAGATATGTTGAAATATTGAATGCAGAGGGTGAACTCAAATCTATTCAAGAATTGAAACAAGAAGGGATAGAAATGAACTGGTATTCATATGTACAGATGCAATCTAGATATAATGAAGATATAAAATCCAAAGGTTTTTACAATAAAATGACTGAGTTAGACAAAATTATAACAGGTACTGATGAAAAAGTAATTAAAAAACTATACGGATATTTATTGGAGGTTAAATTACAAGAAGAACAAGTCAAAGAAACTATGATAGCTTGGGGGGAAAATTTTAGCTATGGGATTGATTTAGAGAAATGGCAGAAACTGTGGTCTCAAAATTATAAAATGACTATGTCTACTGCATATAGAGAAAATTTGTATGTTTTACAGGTGGCATCTATCCTCAACCAGAATTGCAAGAATGTCCAAGAATAAATCAGAAAAGTGTTGGAAATGTCATCAGATACCGGGCTCATATTACCACATGTGGTGGATTTGCATTAAAGCTAAAAGATACTGGACTAAAATCCACATGTGGTTGGAGAAAATGACACACAAACAAATAGACTTTAAATCAGAGGTCTTTTTATTGGGGATCATACCAGAAATTTATAACAAAGACTTAAAATATCTGATTGTAAATGTGTTAACAGCAGCCAGAATCGTATTTGCAAAAAACTGGAAAAATGAAACAATACCAAAACAGGAAAAAGTTATTCAAAAAATAATGGACTGTGCTGAAATGCACACTTGAAATTAGAGAACAAGAGGACTTTATAAGATATAAGATATTTTATAAGATATGGGACTTGTTTTATCAGTGGCTGGGGGAAAAACTTGGAAATGAAAAATGTCTTACTCATGCTTTAACTGAAGGAGTTAAATGATAACACAATCATGCTGTGAAATAAATTAACAACGATACAATGAAAAACTGATATATCTATGAATAGAATACTTTAGAATTTTTTGCTTTAAAAAGGATAAGGATAATAATGATTTTATGTATACTTGATAGAGTATTGGTGATATAATGTATAATATTAAGAACATATTACAATGATATCTTGTTGTTGATAAATAATTTTAATAAGGGAATAATTGAAAATTGGTATATATATGTAGCGACTATTTAGAATATTTTGTTGAAAAATGAAGGAATAAGATTTCTGTTTGAATGTATGATGTACAAGGATAATAATGAACATAAGCATATCTGATGGTTGATTGGTGGAATTATGCATAATTGAAAATAGTGATATACAAATATAAATGGTTGGTAAATGTTTTCTATCACATGGGGATTATATAAAGATATACTGTTATCAAATAGACAATCAAGAATGTAAGGGAATTGTGATTTATTGGGAAAAAATAATACCAATTGTAATTGAACATATACTGTACAATGAAAGTGAGGTATTTAGTTATACTAGATGAAAAATCTGAGATGGTAAATGTTATTCGAGAATATGGATGTTAAAACACCTGTAACCAAACGACATGCTTTATGTGATGATGCTTTTTTTGTGTGTGGGTTTTTTCTTTTTGTTTTGCTTTTTTATTGTTGTGTGTATGTGTTGTCTATGTAATAAAAATAAAAAATGATATTAATTTTTAAAAAAATATATTTCAAAATATAAACTATTGAAAAAATAGTTGTAGAAAGAAAGAGAAACGTATTTGCTGCATTTTTACAATGAAAATTATATCAGCACATCTACATTTAAATAATATTTGGTGTACATAGAAAGTGCAGAAAACATTATTTACATTTCATGGTTAAGTTCACAGAACTGATTTAAAATTGTATTACAATATTGAACTTTGTAATTGTAATTTGTAATTTGTAATAATTGTAAATTATTGACATATATATTAACATCTCATATCACTGTTATTATAACTATTATGCCTTTGTAGGAACTTTATATAATTGGCAATCATGCCTATTTTTTATTGTAGTCCAACACGTTTGAACCTAGCAATTCTGGATTGTGTAAAAACAAAATATTTAAATTTGTTCCCAGGAAGACCCATAGCAGATTTTCTTTTATGGATGTCTACTGTTTAAGATCATTAAAGATTTCTATCTAGTAATGTTACAACTTTCTCAAATTCCTTTATCAGCATTCATTGTTTTCTAACTAACTAGATCTTCATCAATATAGACTTTTATTAAATTATTCCATGCTAGATTCACAATTTCTAATTAAAATGTGGCTGGTTTGAGAAACATTAATGTCAAATTTAATATAAAACCAAACAGTTGCAATATCTATTTTAGTAGGTATTTGTTTCACTTGCTTGATTTAAGGAAATCAAGTTTTTTCAGGCAGATTACAATATTAACACCATATAAATATGTTTGAATTTAAACATATAAACAATCTGTTAAGCAGATTTTTTAATAGTTTATGTGTCATGTAATTTGAATATATTAGTACATTAACACATTAAAATTGCTGAAGGAATAAAAGTGTCTTTGATTGATGCTGGAAAAAAAATAAGGCAATGTTTTTTAAATTGGCAACTTTAATATGTGAACTTCAACTCCCAGAATTCCCCATCTAGTTGTGTAGAATTCTCCTAACCCTTATCTTAACATGGCCAAGACTGAAAAAGACTGCCTAAAATTATTTTTTCCAGTGTCAGGGAAAGACATTTTTATTATTCCATATTTTAAAGTTGACAAGTTATCTAAGGTATTGGGATGTCCTACCTTGCTGGGAGAGATTCGTGCTGAAAGGATGCACTTTCTGGGGGGGTAGCCATTTTCTTACTTCACATGGGAGAGCAAGCTATTATATGCATAATTTTTTGTACTGTCAATAGTACAAACAAGAATACTTTGCTTTATTGGCTTAGATAGATAAGCAATACTTACAGCAGGAAGAGCTATAGCTAGGACTTCTTCAGAAAAAAAAAATTGAAGCCAAGATCCAAGATGAAGTTGATTTACACGTAATATTTGTCTTGATTGCATAGAATCTCACAAGGTGTTCATATTATAAAGGATTCCAGCTTACATTTTGTATCATAATATAGATAGTCCTCAATGTATGACCAAAATTGAACCACAATTTTTGTGCTAAGCGAGTTGTTAAATGAGCTGTGCCTCATTTTATGATCTTTTTGCCATAGTTCTTAAGAAAATCACTACATTCCTTAAGTGAATCATGCAGTTGTTAAGTGAATGTGCATTACCCCATTGATTTGGCTTGTTAGAAGTTGGCTGGGAAGATTACAAATGGTGATTACATCACCCTGGGACAATGCAACTGTCAATGCCAGTTGTCCAGCACCCAGATTTTGATCATGTGACTATGGTGAGACTGCAAAAGTCATAAGTGTGTCAAAGGCACTTTTACAGTCCTGTTGTAACATTGAACTATCACTAAATGTAATATCATATTACCTTCACAGGAATGTATCCCCTTGATAAGGGGAAACTTTTTAGTAACTCAAAGTAGCTGGAATGCATTAGAAACCTTGATAAAATCTACTTACTTTCCATAAAGCCAAATTCTGGTCCTGTTACAACATCCAAGAAAGCAATTTAACAACTGTAGACAGTTGTAGACTTCTCTCAATTGCGTTAGTGAATAGGCTATTTATTTCTCATGCAATAGGCCAGGATGTTACACAATTAATAAATTCTATACATTCTATAAAATGTATTAACGTGTTATATAGGTTATTGAACTTGATGCTAAATGTGGTTTTTAATATATTTTTCATTTTTTTAACTTACTAGTCTCTCATGGCAAGCAAAAAGTCATATAATATAATTTTTAGTTGCAAATCATTTAGCTAAAGAATACAACTCTTCTTGAGGTACTTATTTAACTATTGGATTAACATTTCAGTAAAGCTAAAGTTACAATAGTATTGAAGTAAAACAATTTTGCCCAGGAAGGTATACCAGGAATAATTATTTAAGATTGTTCCTTGCTGTGAAAGCTAAGTCTCTCTTACAGATTTTATTTAGTTCTATGACCCTGAACAGGAGCTTACATCAATAAAGGAAATTCATTTTAAAAGGCAAATAGTGTTAAGGAACAGTCTGGGCTTTCAATGATATCACAGTTTTTCTAAAATATAAATATTAATTGGAAAAATATTTTCACAAAGATCATAGTGTTTCCATATTTGTCAATCATGATTCTTTCATTTTTAGCTGCATTTAATTGCTTTCCTCTACCCAACAACTGCCTCTTCTTTCTCAATTATTTCTCAGTGGGATTACTCCCAAATACGTTTCTAACTAAGTAATGAACATATATTATATTTCCAAGATGAACAGATATTGTACTTCTCTTTCTATCTCACAGCTGAAAATGTATTACCACCTTCAGGCTTCTTATACATGATGGAACTAATGGAGTTCTTTAGAGTTGGTTAAGGGAAAGACTTAAAAGAGACTAAGTCAATGGCTTTCTAAGGTGAATTTGCCAGGAAGGTAAATGGTTCTCCAATTAAAATCTTCAGTGGCATCATTCATTCAACTGTAACAAAAAAGCAACCCAGCCATGGCACCATTCTTCTCTTAATGTATGCTGGTTGCATAAAAAAGTTCAGTACTGGTCTTGTAATACTATGGCTGAAAATATAACGAAGTTTAAGAAGGTCAGTTTTACCCAGTGCTCCATTCTGAAAAGAGATATTATAAAATGGGAAGCAATTAAAGTTGGAATGTAAGTTCTTCTCTTGCAATCGGTAGAAAGAACCTGGCTTACCTTGTGGATTCTAAATTATCTGCTCATACACATACACATACACATTCACTGCCACATACAATTCCCCAAGTGGTGACACTACACCACTTCACTTTGACCAAGCATCATTAGTATCCTTACCCACCTTTTGGCATTCTGAAAGGGCTTGAAGATTTAGTTCTACTAACTATCCTGGGACCTCAATGGAGGAGTGCATGTTGGAGATGATTAACAGATTAGACAGATCCCCACCTCCTCCCCATAACCACTTTCTTCTCTTATTTTCCATCTTGGTCAATTGAATTTTAACTGAATTTTAAAACTATCATCTTTATTGGTGTAATGCTTTATTTGATATTTTTATTGAGTGACTGTAAATCACCTAGTGTTGTTTCAACAAAATGGGTGATATGGAAGTTTAATAATAACTATAATAAACAGAAACAGAAAGAGAAAATGAAGTTTAATAACATGTTTGGCTGTTGACAGTTTTTATTCTGACAGATAACTGTGCACAAGCAATATAAAAATACAATAAATTGGATTAGAGTTTATAATTAATAAAAGAAATTTGTAAGAAGGAAATATATAATGTAATAAACTACACCCCTGTTTAAAAGATCTAAGTGTCAGTCCATTACTCCTCATTTGAAAAATGACCTTCTGAACAAGTACAGTACATGGCCTTCACCATTTTAGTTAAAATGAAATCATTCAGAAACATACAACAGTGTAACAAACACCTGCTAAAAAGGGCCACAACACAATAACTACAACTATTTTCACTTTGAGGAGTGCAATGGCTCAGCAGTTAAAGATGCTGGGTTGGTTTGAGACCAGAGCACAGCACAATGAGGTGAGCTCCCATTACTTGCCCCAGCTCCTGCCCACATAGCAGTTCAAAAACATGCAAATGCTAGGATATATTGATACCATTTCAGGAGGAAAGTAAAAGCATTCTGTGTGCCTTGGTGTGTAGTTTATGCCA
The DNA here is from genome assembly GCF_051295495.1 of Thamnophis sirtalis. Taxonomy (NCBI): domain Eukaryota; kingdom Metazoa; phylum Chordata; class Lepidosauria; order Squamata; family Natricidae; genus Thamnophis; species Thamnophis sirtalis. Next base: position 46,571,935 of record NW_028261384.1, read on the forward strand.
TCCACATAACCACAAAAATGTCTTCACACAATGTTGGCTGCTTCAGCTAAGAAATAGACAGGAGCTCTGCCCCCTTGAGTTGGCCATTTACCTATTATCATTTTACTTACTTGAAATTTGAAGTATGTTTTATGTATTTAAGTTATGAATTGACCAAACCTTTAAAAGAAAGAGAGATCATGCTTGCAAATGACTCCAACAAATAGACAAGCAATATATGCAAATCACTAATATACTTAAACATATTTCTACAATGATTTCCTCAGATCTGTTTCTCTTGCTATAATTGTCTTAAAAGTGAACATGTTTAGAAATAAATAATGGACAAATCTATTAATTTCAGTTTTATCCAGTTTTCATTTTCTTAATCATGTATTCTGGATTATTTGATGGCTTAATGAAATATCATAACCAGTTCCACACATATTAATATACCCATATTATCTTCTTCTTAATATGGTGTGTCTTTGACTTATGAACAATTACCTAGAAATTGTTCAAGTTATGACAAATTCTCCAAAAGCAACTTAAAACCCAATTTTGAAGTTATGATGGCTTTTCCTGTCCTGAAGTCACATGATAGCATTTTGGGCACTTGGTAACTGAATTACCTTTATAGCCATTTGCAGTGTTTTATGGTCACATGGCTACAATTTGTGTGGGTTTTTTGCCAGTTTCCAGTGTTTCCTTCCAGTTTCTTGAAAATAGAATCCATTGGATAAAATAGAATTGCTTAATGATTGCAGCATTCACTTAAGAAATATTGTACCATTATTACAAAAAAGCTAAAAGATTATGTCCAGTCAGGTGATGCCTCAATTTATAACTGTAAATTGTAACAAATTACAAAAAACAAGTAAAAAAACTGGCAACCCACTACTGAGCATAGTAAACAATGAAGCATGGTAGAAAGGAATAACTATCACAGTAGCTGGTGAAGAATATACAGGTTTTTTTCTCCTTCAGTCACAAGCCAAATTTAATCTTTTCTAGATTTTTTGTATCTAGTTATCATTGCAATAGATTAAACACATTTATTACATACCACATACCATTTTGATATACATAATATATTACTGGATAAATTGACAACTGATAAGTAATGGCAAATATTTTATGGCAATTTATTTCACTAGAATTATATTAGAAAAGACAGATTAGATATTATCTTAGAAAAGAGCTATCAGAAGGTTATTTATTTATTGTCACTTAAAATGCAATAAAAACAGACAGTTCTTTAGAAAAGTAATAGAAAAAACCACTTCATCTTTATGAAAATGTTGAAAGGGCACTTTTAAATGCCACATGAAAGAGGTATCTAGAGCTGACACAATTCTTTGACGGCAGGTTCTGCTGTTCTGGAAAGAAAATTATCCACACAACATTTCACTGCAGTCTCCAGAACTCTGCCTATTTATTTTCTATAATTGGACATATTTTGTTTATTAAACTACTTTCGCTTTTCAACAGAACCAGGTGCCATCACCAAGCAATACAATTGTAAAGCACAATGTCATGTGGCTGTGTTGCTTAGCAATGACACTTCCAGTTGTCATTGTTAAGGAATATTCTGCAGGTCATTAAGCAAAAACTTCATATGACCATGACTCGTGACTTCATGCCAGACTTTGCTTACAAGAAGCTGTCAGGGAATGCAGGGAATTGCAATCATATGGCCACAGTGCTACTGCTATATCTGGAATGCCAAGGACCCATCATAAATCCTTGAAACATTCAAAGAAGGTAACATTTGCAGTGAATTTCAAATTGATTAATTAATTGTAACAGAAAAGGATGGTCATAAAAAATGATGCTGTTTTCATGAATATGATACAGATTATTATGAAATGAGTAGCAATAGCATTTAGACATATATCATGTTACAGTGCTTTAGAGCCCTCTCTCTATTTACAGAGTCAGCATATTGCCCCCAACAATCTGAGTCCTCATTTCACCCACCTCAGAAGGATGGAAAGCTGAGTCAACGTTGAACCTGATGAGATTTGAACTACCAAATTGCAGGCAGCTGGCAGTCAGCAGAAGTAGCCTGCAGTACTGCACTCTAACCATGTGCAACCACAGCTCAGTAGATGTATAAAATATTAATTCACTGTATCTTTCATAAAATAAAGCATTTATTAAACCAGTCAGTTAATCTAAACAATCTACAAAATATTATAGTATTGAGGATGGGTGATTTAACAGTGTGGAGATGCTATGGATAATGCAACTAAAGATTGTCCCCCCCAAGAAGACATTGTGATTGAGGTAAACATTAATATCAAAGTATTCTCATTTAAGAGCAGATCTGGTAAACCAGGAGTGTCAAACTCATACCCACAAGCCAGATGCGTCATGCACTGGCAATGCCCATGCCTGGTTTAGCGAAGGAGAAAAAGTTGTGATATGTCACATGACGCCACCGTGATGATGCGAGTTTGTCACCCCTGCTGTATACAAAAGACAAAAGATTTCCTTGCCTTTCCCAGCATACTGTGGTGTTTATATAAATTATTTAAAAGCCTTTTTTTTTCAAGAATTCTAGAAATTCTAGAAAAAGAGCTTGTTTGGGGCTTCATGGAAAATTTTGAATTAGAAGAGACTAGACCCATCTATTCTGATAAAATGATTCATAATTCTGTATCATCCACATCATAATTTAGTATTTACTGAGGTCTGAAATACAGCTGTTATTTTATTTCCTTAAAATATAAATATTTAGAATAAATTTACATACACTTCTATATCTATATGAACTATTCTAGCTATACATATATGTTCAATTGTCAGGTTTTTTAAAAATAATATATGATTAACAGACCGAAATGTGCAAATCTAACAAAAATATAAACTTTTTGTTTATTGGCATTGTGTGAGGCTATAATAATCATCTTTCTCACCTTTAAGCCGCGCAGAGTCCCATGGGAGTGGGCAGTATACAAATTTTATTAAATTGAAATTGAAATTTACTCAGCAGAAAAATTAAATTTTATTAAAATGTTTATATGGGAAAATGTAATGTATCTTTAACATTTTAACCTTTTTAAAATTTGTACTTTGTGTAATATATTTATAAAATGTTGTTTTGATGAAGTAAACTATAATATTTGGTAATCTGTGCATGACAGGTAAATTTTGTAGGATTATAAGCATATATAAGATTTCAACTTAAACAAAATGAAATGCGTTTTTATTAATAAAGGGACTCATATATCATTTGACAAAAAATGTTGTCACTATAATACTGGCAGGAGTCTTCTTACCAAGTTGCACTGAAAGTCAATATATTATAGATAATATAATATATCAAATATTGTTCAAAAGCTGTTAGTATAGCAAAGCTGTGACATTAAAAAAGCAAACAATTCATACTGTTGAATACTTCTTATGAAATAGGTTATTTCTTATGGAATAGGACTACTAATTCCTGAAACATATTGTACATCTTGTGAGAAACCTCTTGTGCCTAAAATAAATTTGAGAATCCAAAGAATGTTTTTGTATCAATGAACTCATTGGAGTATAAAAAAAAAAGAAGAAGTCCTTATCCCTTCATGGAAATGACAAAGAACTGGTGAAATGAGAAGCAGCAGAAGAAAATAAACCTAATGGAAATGATAAGGAGAAGACATGGTGAATTATCCACAGTGGCTACTGCTACTATTACTACATCTCCTCCTAAGCTCAGCCTTAGCTTTCCAGACTTTTTCCAACTTATTGCTGAATAAAATAGCAGGTTAGAACACAAGGATGAAATACAAGTGCACCAATGATAGGTGGCTTTACTTGTACATACTTATAAATGAAGAAACTATCCTCCCGTTCTCTTGATCTTTCAAGGATTGTTATTACAGTACTTAAAAAAGAACATTAACACCAACATCTTACTTTAAGCAAATCCAAAAACAAAAACACAAATAGGAGTATACTTTATTAAGTCTAAAAGCAGTGCGCAATTCTTTAAGTTTTTAAAAACTCTTCTTCATGTAAAATAAATAAAGCAAGAGACAGAGCTTAATGGGATTTTTTATTCCTAAGGATTATGCATTTTAATTTAATTAGCGGATTTTATTTTATTTTATTTTATTTCATTTTATTTGTTTAAGAGATTTATACGGCCATCCATCTTAAACAACTCTGAGTGGCTCACAAGATTAAAACCAGTAACTATAAAACAACATAAAACAGTAAAAATATTAAACACAAAAGCCTGAACCTTAATCATCTCCTAATGATTCAGCTCACTAAATTCAACTCACTAAAAAATAGTTAGCTCCATCATTTTAGCAATGGCATCATTTGCAAATTGTCTGAAAATAATTACTGAATACTTGTACAACAAAATGAAACATGATATTAGTTAGAATTTAGCATTCATATTTATCTAAATAGAAGTAGAATTAATTTTGCAAGATTTATGGTTAAAACAAAAACTGAAAACTAGAGAACAGATAGAAGACATTTTTGATGATCAAGGCTATGAGCAGAACAATGTTCTCTGTTCTTTGGATTTAATATAATGCATGTTGATGAGCAGATCAGCACCACAGAACTACCCCGTAGCTCACTGGGGAAAAAAGTTAATTATCACGACAAGACTACTGATGCAGAGGAAAATAAACAGTCATTTTAAAAAAAGAATAAAACCATTCTCAGTATAGCCCTCAACCCTCAATATTTCCTTGCAAGTATAAAAAAGATATTTTATGCTTACAACAAAGTAAAATACATATATACAAAAAAATTCAAATATTCCTTTAACTGAATTCTTACATTTCTAGAAATCTAATAGAACAACACGTATACAGTTTAAAAGTCATTTTTAAACGTCTATCTGTTGTTTAAGACTATAGGTCAACATTATGAATGCATTTTCATGCTTATTCTTGCAGAAAAACTATTTCTGACAGCCCTAGGGAATTCATTTAAAAGTGACTTTTGGGGTTCTATTCAGGGGAAAGTAATTCCCTTATGGCAATCTTAGGTCTTTTAATTTTATTTGCAACTCACATCAAATCAGAAACTAAAATAAATAAACAAAATGTGCCATGCTGAAATAAAGCATAGCTCCAAACTAAGAATTTAGTCCATGTTCATGTTGTATTCAGAGTAAACTTTGAGTATATGTGTAATAAATTCTGTAGAATGCATATGACCTTATATAATATTATTAATTTGGACAGCTCATAATTGTCCTTATTTTTATTATTCATAGTTGTGAATTTCATCCAGTTTCTTTAATAAAACTGATTCATACAACATTATAGTTAAATCTTATAGTTAAACACACACACACACACACACACACACACACACACACACACATGGATTATGCTGTAATTGTTATATGCTACTAATTACTACAATCATACTACAATTCAGTAGAGACTGAAAGAGCTGCAGCTCTCTCCTGTTTAAATAATGTATCATAGGACATAATGTGATGTTACTGGTCAACTTAATAAACAACTAATGTGATGTGCCAGCAATATTCCTGAAATAAAACATTATATTGTTAAGAGTCTTTGAACTTCCTCTTAAAATATGGAATGTAATTGTGACATAATTTCTGGAGGAAATCCATGTGCAATTTCCACAAGATGGGGCACTACTCCACCTTGTATTTAGTATCGAACGTATTAGGCAGCACTGCAGGCACCTTCAATATTGGTGATGCTGCCCGCTCCAGAATCAGATTGAGCAGGCTATATGCAACTCCCTGAGGAAAGGAAACTAGGGTTCCTGAATGTGTAACTAATAACAGCAATTTTCTTCTAACCCACCTTTAATTGTTTAACACTACCAGTTAAGAAGAAAAACAGATGAGGAATTGCTTAAAATGCTCAGATCAAGCCAAAAGGATTGGTAGCCCCAGGAGAGTAGTTTCTCATAGATTAGACCTTTTACAAAATTTGTATCTTACAGAAAATAGACCATAAAGTAGTTAAGAAGACTGCTAATAAGCTTAAAATAATGGACTTGAAGTGGGGAGGGGGAACCCTCTTACTTTCCCATTTTCATAGAAGTGACTTAACAAGATGGAGCCAGCTATTTTAAAAACCTTTGAAGATGCTTCTTGACTTCAGAAATTAAATGCCAACATTCCTATTAAAGAATTTAAGGCTGATGGCAACAATACATCTGTATCAGATGTCTGTTCAGGATCCACAGTGTTTTACATTTCTGAAAGTAGAGATCACATTAACTGCATTTTAAAAAAATCTATCACGAATTAAGAGTGCTCCGGTGAAGTTATCTAGTAATTCAGAAAAATGAATAGAATTAATCTAAGTTTTACTTGTTACAATATGCATTTCTAAGAGGAGAGACAATTTGAGCCCCTTCCTTCATAGAGTTCCCTGTCTTTGATTACTGTTGATATCAACAAATGAGGGTAAAGTCTTTAAGAAATATTACTGATCCCTAAGTTAAATATACTTCGAGAGCAAAGGTAATTCAGTGGATTAAAATTAACTAATTTAAGAGCAAGAATATGTTAATGCAGCAATTATCCTGAAAATGTCCTTTCCTGTCTTTAGTAAATTATCCACATTGCTTCTCTATTCTGTACATTCCCTGTTCAAATCAGATTGAGTTTTGTATTTTCAATAATTGAAATACTGGCAAAAAATAGCAAAAAAATCATACTCAGAAGCATGCATATACAAGTAAGGAGATGAGTGCACTATAGTTTAACTATATTTAAATCTCTTTATTTCCAATAGTTTAAATTTGCTATTATGGCCCCTTACTAATCATAAAAGGGAACAACATTAAATATGTAGAAGAAATGTTTGCTGAATTTATAAAACTCTGCTATGCACACAAGGAACCTCTATTCCTTCTGATTTATGTTTTCCTACTGGATTGTTTAGCAAACATACATACACTAAGATAATTGGCTTAATATTGGATTGAAATGCTCCTGGTCCTCATCATCCCAATTATGGCCCATTAACAAGTCACCATCATATGGCAGCACTCACATCAGGAGTCAAAAGAATTTCAATAAATGGGGGAACTGTCACTTAAATTCCTATAACGTCTGCCTGATGAGAGTCTTCGTTTTCTAAGCCCATGTCTTAGAACAATATTACATTGTGATTGTTTATCACAATGCTTATTGAGGAGAAAACTACATCTGCATCTACACTAATGATTCTTAGCATCATCTAGTATTGGGGAAATAATACAAAGTTTGTTCATATTATTATTTTATTGCAATGATAAAATAATATAAATATAAATACCACTAAATCATTAGTGGGTATTTAATTAGTGCTCAGGAGTATTGAGATTTGTACTATGAAACCTGGATAGATCAATGTTCAAAAATATGGAATAAGCATTGCATGTGTCATATTTTATACTTCTGAAAACCACTTCTCTTTGGAGCATTAAGCAGTCCCATCCTTTGCAAGGCTTGTGCAATGCCTGCTTGAAAGGATGCTCTCAAGTGCTCTCTATTTCCAAGTGAGTGCCCAAAGCTGCCATTTCTTTTCAAAAGTAATCCCAGGAACCAGAAGAGGTATGTTCCCTGGAATATCACTGCTATCTATTTAATTGATTACTAAAGTTAGAAAAGTGGGAAAAGATATTAGGGCTAGAGAATTCAATTTATACCCCTGCTTTTTTATTAGTATATGGAAATAATTTTGGAGATAGGAGGAAGAACTATAAACTAGGCAACAGTCAGATAAGAGGTAGCTGCACCACAGAAGAAATGGGTGTATAGCAAATTCCTCAAAAGAAACCCTCCGTAGCTTTTTGGGACTGCAAAGATACAGTGTGGGAGGAGAGATGTACTTCCAAACTTGCAAGTTTTTGTTCCTATAATCTTATGATAAAGTTAGAACTAGTGTTCATTAGGCTGATGGCTTTTAGCTGTATGTCTTCCTTTTGCTACTCTATGATAAAGATCCAAGCCTTCTCTACAAAATCAATATTCAATTAGGAAATTATACATTGGCATATTTAATACCCAACAGGTTGAAGAACTACCCATTGTCCTGCAGAAAACCCAAACAATTCTGATTTTGTTCTTTTCTCTTTCATAAATCTACCTTCATTATAGCCTCAAAAGATTTCAGGATACAAGAGGCCTTTTAAAAAACTGAACAGTACAATACTTCTATTTTTCCTCTCATCATTGATCAAAAAGGACATGGTATTTGTCTTCCATAGTAAGCTTGTTTATCTGCAGTCTATCCTGTATCCTTCAGAAACATATGAATAGGTTTACCTCACTAACTGCTGATCTGGTAGTTTGTGTAGTTCAGCAAGAAGACTATGCTACTCCACAAGGCTATATCTTTATGTTATAAGAACAAGCCTTCAATCTATAATGAAAGAAATATTTTGAACTTTTTGAGATATAAAAACCAGGAATCCATGCAGATTGAACATTGTTGCTCATGGGAAAGGTCTCTAAAACTTCCCTTGGGTTCATGAAACAATTTTGACAGTTCCTTGGATCCTGTTCTACATTAATTATAGAAACCTCTAATAGACCAAACTCTGGAAAATTGACAAAATATTACATTATATGTTTTTTGGTAATATTAGAAAGTAGTCCTTGATATGCTTTCCCAATTTATCCTTGTTTAAAAATGGAATGCAAGCTCTGTAAATAAATATAAAGAATGACAAAATAAATCAGTCAATTACCTAAGTTTATAATAAAAGGACGTAAGTGAAATTTCAGTAGAAATTTATGTGCAAACACATTATTTCCAGCAATGTTTCTGATAAAAGCACACACACACTTGCCATTTAGATGAATGTACCTGGTAATTGCATTTTATCAGTTTTTACTGTACCAGGGAGCATTGGTTAATTAGTTTAACTACTATTTTGCAATTTTATTAAATTTACTAATATTCTCTTTTATTCTCTTTACACTGCTTGAATTATTGTTTAAAATATTTTATTTTTTTATTCTTATCTGTTTGTCTATTTATATTTCATTTATATATCTAGTCATCCATTCATTAAGGAAGTTAACTAACTTGGATTTTCAAGGAAGAGAGAAATATATGCAATGCTTACAAAAATAAACATGTCTTGAAGATGCAACAACAGACTAGATAAGGCTTTGTCTTTAATCTTCAGGCTAAAAGTTGTTCCTTTGTGTCCCTATATTTTGCATCATCTCTGCCATAGGTCCCATATAAGAATGCACATGATTTTCAATGTGATTGTTTTAGACCGCAAGGAAGCTTTGTAATGTAAGGCTGGGATTTATCATTTTATGGCATCTCCCTTATTGAAAGCTATGTGTTTTTTGTTTATGACATACACAATGCTCAATTTCTGTACCCTACATTGTAATTTTATTTCCTAAAATGTCTTCATATCTGATACATAAAAAAATAAACCAAAACAAAACTGTGTTGGTCAACTCTATTTTTTAAAATAAAAAACAGACATATGCAACTTTACATTATTTAAGTGCTGAAATTGTAACATGCCTAATAATAAAAAAGAATTTGTTTCAATTGTCCTAGCAAAACTATGGCATTATGGTCAAAGGTAATATTGTTATAGAAATTGGTTTATTTTCTAGACATTTACCATACACCATTATGTTGATATTATTTATAGCTTTACAATAAATAATCAAAGGCCCTAGATATACAATACAATACATAAGCAGAGTTGGAAGGGACCTTGGAGGTCTTCTAGTCCAACCCCCTGCCTAGGCAGGAAACCCTATACCATTTCAGACAAATAGCTATCCAACATCTTCTTAGAGACTCCCAGTGTTGGGGCATTCACAACTTCTGGAAGCAAGCTGTTCCACTGATTAATTGTTCTAATTGTCAGGAAACTTCTCCTCAGTTCTAAGTTGCTTCTCTCCTTGATTAGTTTCCACCCATTGCTTCCTGTTTTCTCCTCAAGTGCTTTGGAGAATAGTTTGACTCCCTCTTCTTTGTGGCAATCACTGAGACATTGGAACACTGCTATCATGTCTCCCCTAGTCCTTCTTTTCATTAAACTAGACATACCCAGTTCCTGCAACCGTTCCTCATATGTTTTAGCCTCCAGTCCCCTAATCATCTTTGTTGCTCTTCTCTGCACTCTTTCTTGAGTCTCCACATCTTTTTTACATCGTGGCGACCAAAATTGAATGCAGTATTCCAAGTGTGGTCTTACCAATGCATTATAAAATGGTATTAACACTTCTTGCGATCTTGATTCTATCCCTCTGTTTATGCAACCTAGAACTGTGTTAGCTTTTTTGACAGCTGCTGCACACTGCTGGCTCATATTTAAATGGTTGTCCACTAGGACTCCAAGATCCCTCTCACAGTTACTGCTATTGAGCAAGATAACACCCATACTATACCTGTGGATTTTGTTTTTCTTGCCTAAATGTTGAACCTTACTTTTTTCACAATTGAATTTCATTTTGTTAGCTAGTGCCCAATGTTCAAGTTTGTAAGATTCTTCTGTATCTTAAGCCTATCTTCTGAAGTATTGGCTATTCCTGCCATCTTTGTGTCATCTGCAAATTTGATAAGTTTCCCATTTATCCCCTCATCCAGATCATTGATGAAGATGTTGAAGAGTACTGGGCCTAAAACAGAGCCTTGGGATACTCCACTGCATACCTCACTCTATGTAGATGCAGTTCCATTGAGGACTACATGTTGAGTGTGGTTGGTCAACCAGTTACGAATCCATCTGGTAGTAATGCTGTCTAACCCACATTTTTCTACTTTATCTAGTAGTAGGTTATGGTCTACTTTATCAAATGCCTTGCTGAAATCCAAGTAAATTATATTGGCTGGCATTCCTCTGGTCCACTAAATTTGTTATTTTGTTGAAGAATGCAATAAGATTAATCTGGCATGATCTGTTTTTGACAAACCCATGTGGGCTTTTGGCTATTACTTTGTTTACTTATAGGTGTTCGCTAATTCATTGCTTGATTATCTTTTCCAGAAACTTTCCTGGTATTGAGTTCAGGCTGATAGGTCTGTAGTTTCCTGGATCTATTTTTTTCCTTTTTTGAAGATGGGAACCACATCAGCTCTTTTCCAGTCCTCTGGCAGTTCACCGGTACTCCAGGATCTCTGAAAGATATAGTTCAGTGGTTCTGTGATCTCATCTGCCAGTTTCTTCAGAACCCCGGGGTGCATTCCATCCAGTCCTGGTGATTTGAACTTGTCTAGGATAGACAGGTGCTCACTTACCATTTTCTTCCCTATTTCATCTTGTGTTCCTAATCTAATTTTTGTGGTGCTGTTTTTGATAGGTTGGACTGTTTTTTCCCCTTTGTGTAAAGACAGATGCAAAAAATGATTTAAATAGTTCTGCTTTCTCCCTATTTCTTGTCACCCTCTTGCCATTTTCTTCCAGCAATGACCAATTGTTTCCTTAAAATTTTCTTGTTTTTAACCTGTTGGAAGAAGCTTTTTTGTTATTTTTTACTTTTGTGCAAGCATTTCTTAGTTGTGAGCCTTAGCTTTCCTCACTTCATCTTTATAGGCTTGGGCTATTTGCTGCCTTAGTTATGTCCCCCTCTTTATATTTTTTATATTTATCCTTTTTGTCTTTCAATTTGTCAGAGAGTTCTTTATGCAGCCATGCACATTTCTTTTGGGAACTGTTATTTTTCTTCTTCATTGGTATTGTGCTAGACTGGGCTTTTATAATCTCATTTTTCAAAATTTCCCAAGCTTCTTGAGTTATTTTCCCCTTGAGGATTCTTATCCATGGAATCCTTCCCAAGATCTCTCTAAGTTTATTGAAATTAGCATTCTTAAAGTCCAAGACTCTAGTTTGACTTTGTTCTACTACTTGTGTTTGCATAATGTTGAATTCCAGTATTGCATGATCACTTGCCCCCAAGGTTCCTGTAGCCTCAACACCTTCTATCATTTCCTCTCTGTTAGTGAAAATTAATTAATATCTGTCCTCCAGTCAAGTTTTAACTTCAGTGGTCTTTGGAGAATTACTGCTTCTAGACACTACCACTATCTTCCACCACTTCATTGTACTTCTAGTATGTCTTTCCTTTTGTTTTCTTCCCTTCCCTTCTTTTCTCTGGTTGTTATAACAAGAATCTATACTAGAATAATTGTATAAATTGGTAAGAAGTAAGACTGATCTTTATACAAGAGATTAAAATAAAGGTGTTGTATCATTGAAATACTATAAATCAAAGCTAAGGACAGGCTCAGATTTGACTAGCTCATAGGTATATTTGCAAATTTAAACTAAATGTTTCCAGGACTGGTTAGAGGGTAGGGGTCTCTCTCTCTCTCTCTCATTTTCTCTCTATGTGTTTTGTGTGTGTGTGCGTGCATATTTATGGTACTTTTATTTATTTAGCAATTTAGCATGAACAGCAAAATTAGTACAGTTAGAATCTTGATGAAAATTGCATTTTTCCAGGGAAAAATTAAATGCTTATGTGCCACTCAGTAAATCCTTCTGCATTTTTGCAATATCTCTATCAGCAAATCTCAACAGCATCAGGAGTTGATACTTAAATGTTAGTTTTTCCTTGTATAAGAAGAAAGAAACAGACATACAAATGATCTGAAGATTCACAGGCTTCTACAAAAAAAAACCAACGTAAATGATTTTGGATCCTTGTTCTTTACTTCTCCTGGGAATTATACATTACAATTAGAAAACAGCTTCTTTGCTAAAACAATTTCTGTCAAAAGTTATCTTTTCTGAAATGAATCGATTTTGAAAGCATTTTTCTAACCCAAGTATAAAAGTAATTTCTGTTCAACAGTGCCCCAAAAAAATCCCTCTGGAATTTACAGTTAGTTCCATCTTCAACTACAGAATTCATAGTTACGCTGGACTTACAGCAAAATGTTTTGTCTGCTTGCAAATTTCACATAAATAATTGCATAATTATTTTGCACTTTTGCAAAAGAAAGAAAGAAAGTTTTCTTTGTAAAAGAAAATCAGGAAACATAAGAAACAAGCATGAACTAAAAATACATTAAAATGTTAGCTAATTATTATATTGTGCTCAGATGCATACGTGAAAAAGATGCATACATATTTTCTTCTAGTTTCTCCTCTGTTCTCAGCATAAACAATCTAAGATAGAAACTGAGCATTAATGTATTTCAACATTTCCTTATCTGGTCAAAATAATCTCATAAGTCACTTCTATTTCATGCATAAATGAACAGGATCCTTCATAAAAATATCAGGACTGTTGTGCATTGGACTGAACTAATGATATGTTATAAAAGATTGTTTCTTTCAAATTTTTAGTACTGTAGACATTTAAGCTTCATAGCACACCTACAGGCATTTGTGTTGGATACTGTGTCTGTTAAGTTATTTGTTCAACTCTCTTGCTGGAGTTGTCCTGCAAATGGATATACCATTGTTTCTTCTACTCCAGTAATAGATTTTGCAGTTTACACTTCCAGAGGCCAAGTGAGACATTCAAGCTAACAAGTTTGAACATCCATAATAGCTTTGAGAAATGATGAGGACTTTTGGAAAAAGTTGTGTTTTCGCCAATGTTCTTTTACTTATGACATTTTATATCCTCCTTTTCCCATAAACTTTTATTATTACTGCTTTCATGAAGAGACATAGCGAAGAAATATCATCAGCATAAATGCCTTTTATAAAGTTTTATCGTATAAATATACCTCATGTAATCTATGCTTTATAATATAAACTTTATAATATAAGCTTTATGTACTTGGCATACATAAAGACAAAGGAGTTTAAAACAGAAGAGTTACATATTTAAAACAAAAGACTTACATAGTTTTTTTTCTTGCCTTTTTAACAATTGGGCAATATTTGAAGGTGGACCCCAGTATTTTATAATATTTTTTAGGCCTCTGAAGGGCAATGAGGCATGCCTGATAACGTGGGAATTTTATCAAACAATAATGGGTCTTTTTTTTTCGTTCAGAATTTGGGATAGTTAGATACAGATAAAATCTTTTAAGTTCTGCAGAAATTTTAATATACCTATTTGAACTTTTGTATTATTTATTATTATTGAAATAAATTGGCAATTGTGCCACCAATTCCACTACCATGATATAAGGACTTTAGGAATTGAAAAATGATGGATAATTTTTATCTTAATCATGCACTTTAAAGTAAAATCTAAGTACTCTGTCATTGTCTTTGCACTGTACCTTGCTTTACTTTAAGAAGCAATACCTGGTTTAAATTTAATCCAGTTTTTATATAAAACAATCTAACCAAATCTGAATGTTAAGACAAAATATATTATACCAGATGTTCTTTTCACTTCCAGTAAAAAGATGGCTGACTGACTACATGCATAGGGAAGGATCCCTGAGGGTTTTTTCCAGGGAATGTAGCTTCTTCAGCTATCAACATAAGGAACTGGTGTTCCTTTAGTTTATGTGACTCTCTTAAGTTAGGGAAAGTCCCAAAATTATGCCTCTAGTATAGCAAAGGTCTGCAGATAGCTTCAGGAGCTGCGCTTCAAAGCAGCTTGTGTGCCGAAAACTAGGGACAGGAGCAGTTCAGTTCATGGTTGAAGAAGCAGCCATTTTGGGAATTTATTTTTTAAGTTGTGTCTTTCATTTCTTAATCATTTTTAATCATTATTAAGCTAAAAGAGGCTTTTTTTAGCTGCAGTTTGTTGTCCCTTTTGAAGATCTGCACCATTTTGTGGATTTCTTCTTGTTAAACAAGGAAGAAGGCTGTTAAGGCAAGCTAAAAGAAGGAATCGTCTATTTTTTTAAAATGATGGAGAAATATAAGGGCGGATAGTTGTGGTTCTAGTTTATTATTTTTAGTAACTTGTAGCTTGGTTTACTTTGCTGTGGGTGGCTAAAAATAAAACTTTCTGATTTTTATGATTCCTGATTGGTCAGCAATTCTTAAGTGACTTACAAAAAAACTGCTTTTTGATGAAAGAGGAAGTTAAGAAGATGTAGGAGCAAATTATTAGAGAGATTTTATTCGTTGAAGACAAGCTGGAAGAAGTGACTTAGATGTAATTGGTTAATTGGAATTAGTTTGGAAGTTTTCTAGGTTTGGTGTCTAATTGAAAGAAAGTCTTAATCTAAAGTTTGAAAATGTATTTTCCCGTTATATAATACTTAGGTAATTCCTAATGTTTGTAAAATACTATTGATGAAAGTGTATTTGAAAATATCTATGTTAAGAGAATGTTATAAAAAAAGATTTATTAGCTTAAAAGAAATATCTAGAGCTTTAAACAAGATTTATACAACAAGAAGAAAAATTCTATGAGGTAACTTGGAGGGAGTGATCTAAATTTAATGAGTTAATTGGAGTTACTTGGAATTTTATTGGTCTGAAAGTGAACTTTAACGTATGTATGCTAAGAGGAAGTTTAACAAGATGTATTAGAATTTTTCAATTTTAGAAATGTTTTAAAGAAAAGCTTAGTATTTTATAATGTATGAAAAAATATTTTTCCCTTTAAGGTTAAAGAATATGTAATAATACAGTGAATTTTGGTGATTGTTTATAAAGATTATTAAGTGAAAATAGAAATGCATATTATTTTCATAGCAAGGAAGATAAAACAGTAATAGTTAAATTGATTGTTTATTCAAAGAGGAGACTATATTTATGTTTTTTATTTGAACATCACTTCTGGATTTTGTGCTTGTGATGAAAAAAATGAAATTTTGACTTTGGTTTTGCTGATTAGATAGATTTGTTGTTATAGAAATGGTTATATTTGGTGGAATTTAATAACAAATAGAAGGGAGAATTTGTTAAAATAAAAAAGAGAATTTTAATTTAAGCCAAAAAATAAGGTGGTAAAAAATAGAAGAAAAGCCGAGGTGCCGCAGTGGTTAAATGCAGCACTGCAGGCTACTTCAGCTGACTGCAGTTCTGCAGTTCGGCTGTTCAAATCTCACTGGCTCAGGGTTGACTCAGCCTTCCATCCTTCCGAGGTGGGTAAAATGAGGACCCGGATTGTTGTTGGGGGCAATATGCTGACTCTGTAAACCGCTTAGAGAGGGCTGAAAGCCCTATGAAGCGGTATATAAGTCTAACTGCTGCTATATCCTAATCTGTAAATGTAAAAAGTTGAGGTTGTAATATTATCTTGTACTGTATAAAAGAGTCAGAAGTCAACACGTTTTTCTTTCTTCCCTGTACCTGATATTTTCTTTCCTCCTTTCTTTTTTCTGCCCTTAATTTCCTATTTTTCTTTTTCTTTGTATTTTACACATTGATAAAAATAATAAATGTTATGTATAAAAAAGATGCTGTAAGATGGCATTTTGCAAGACTTTTCAATGTGCTACATCTCACTTTTTAAAAAAGCAAATCTACTTTGAAACAATGTTTTGCCTAGTTAAACTAGCCTTTTCCATTAGAGTTCAAAGATAATTAAGATGATACAGTTATAGATTAACATGCAAAGTTATCTACAAAGCAGAACTAAGAACCCAGCTTTCCTTATAGATTTAGGAATATAAATTAGTATGTGAATCTAAACAGTAGTGTCTTTTAGATATTTTCACAATGTAATGTTAAATTCATATTTATTGACAAAAAAATAAAGGGAGACTAGTGTAGATCTATTTCAAGCAATTTATCTCTCATCAGCTAGCCATACCCTTCAGGGATTCAAACCCAGGCTATTTACATATTAGGTAGATATATTAACCTCTAAACCATGAGATTAAGTGTTTTTTTATCAGGGCAATCTGGTCTACCCAAATATGGGACAGAGTATACTGCAATGTAATGTACATATTTTTTGAATTTCTTCTCTGCCAGGCCTTGGCAATAGAGGTTGCTAGATTGATTTTATTTTTTTTCTTAATTCTCAATGAGATTATTACCTCCGTTGTTTTGTGAAATAAACTCCCCTTTATAATAATTCCTTATTTGTCTGTATTGTTTTAGGGAATTTCTCCCTAAAATCTTCCCCATGTAAAAGGCAGGTAATAAAACTACCTATAATTCTATGTTTGTATGATAGCACGAACAGTATGTGGTACAATAGGAGAATCCATGTCTTGCTGGGCAAAAAATCTAAAGCATTCATATCATTCTGACTTTCTAGAAGTTAAAGGGAAGCTAGAGGGAAGAGTTTGGAAGCAAAAAGAATGGAATACAATGTAGGGAGAACTGAGTATTTTCTTGGCAATAGTACAGAAATAATTGATCACTGCTTTCTATTGAGTTGTTTCTTCAACTTCTAATCTTACCCGCAGTTTTGATGTTTTTAGATGGAGAGCCATTCAGCTATTAATCAGATCTTAACTCTCTGAGATCAATTTCTATTTGTTGCCATAAAGCTGGAGAGACATAGCAAACTTTGCAGTAATTCTTTTTCAAGATCCCTTAAAGGGATTCACCAGTTGAGGCAGGTATCCTAGTTTCCAAAAGGGAGGAAGGAAGGAATGGAGGGAGAGATTTTTTCTGATTATATCTAATTGCAGAGAAAATTAACTAAAAAGATTAATATCATTTAAATAAATAGTGTTGTTTTGAAGCAAATACCAGAATCACATTTATTCAGTTATATGTAATAGCCATCCTTTTATAACTTTTGTAAAAGCTGAAATTCTAATATTTATATTTGATAACAAAATTATAAGATTCTGACATTGCTATAAATATTATCTGCAAAAATCCATATTGATTTTCTTACCTTTTGAAATGTGAAACATTAATGCAACTTGTCACTATAAATAACTAATTTTGTACGACTCACAGATCAACTAGGACACATCTGGAAATGTATTTATTTATTTATTTATTTGCTGGGGTTTATATGCTACTCTAATCAGAAATAACTCTGACCATAGGCAATTTTAATTATGCCTACCTGAGAAATATTTTGAAAATTAGGTAGACACTGCATCAGTTAAACTTCAGACTAAATCTAGTTTATTAATTCTCATAACAGTCTATTATCTATTTCAACTTAGAGTATAAAATAGTTACTTGTTGGAGAATGAAACTCTTTGTTTAATTGTATTTGCGATTTTTATTTTTATCTTTTATTGATTTTTATTATAATTCCTTTGATCGTTGTGAGCTACCCAGAAACATCGAAAGTTGGAACACATAGAAGTTTAATAAATTTATTATGGTTAGTTATATAGTCAGTTAGATGTTTATCCTGGATTTTTTTTTTATCCAATCCTTCCTAAGGACTCGGGATAGGCAGAAATTGTTATTTAATAATATCAGTGGTACTGTTGAAGGCTGTACCTGTAACCTGTTGCAGATGAAGATATCTTTTGCACTTGACTGATGGTGACTGATGGTGATTTTGTCAATGCTAGTGGTGATCAAGTTGTGCTCCAGATATTTTGGAATTGTACCCAAGGCACAAAAAAATGACAGAGAAAAAAAAGGTGGGACTTGGGAAACCCATTTTTTAAATCAACAAAGACTCTCAGATGAATAGAGTATATTTATTTGTCTTATGTTTTAATTAAAAAGATTTAGAAAAGAAAATATGGACAAGGAAAAACATGTAAAACAAATAAAAGAATAAAATGCAAATAGTAGGAAACAAGTAAATAAACAAGGGCTCTGAAATATAAGGGATAATTACTAATATTAATTATCTATAATTTATAATATGTATTTTGTTATTTTAAAATAATCCTAAGAATCATATTAAGCTTTACTCTAGGGATACATATTAGAAAATATGGATAACATAATATATAACATCAATTCAAATCATAAGCTATAAATATGGTAAACTGAATAAATATCAGAAATCAAAATTTCCATGAAGTTGAAGGAAAAAAAAAACAAGTTTGGAGTATGTTAGAATTGAATTCTACATTGAACTTATTTTTAAGATACAAAGTTTTTCCAAACATCCACACACCATTCTTTCAAGAAAAGAACCAAACCTTCTCAATATAAAGCATTTAATATCCTGGCAGCATACAACATGTATAAAAACTAATACAGTATAGGTGGTCCTTGACTTACGATCACAATTGAGTCCAAAATATGTGTTGCTAAGTGAGACATTTGTTAGGTGAATTTTGCCCCATTTTATAACCTTTCTTGCTACAGTTGTTGAGTGAATCATTGCAGTTGTTAAGTTAGTGATACAATTGTTAAGTGAATCTGGCTTCCCCATTGACTTTACTTTGAAAAAAGGTGATCGTATGACCCTGGGACATTGCAACAGTCATAAATATGAGTCAGTTGCCAAAAGTGTGAATGTTGATCATGTCACCATGAGGATGCTGCAAAGTGTGAAAATTGGTCATAAATCACTTTTCCAAGTGCCATTTTAACATTGAATAGTTCATATATGAATTGTTGTAAATCGAGGACTATGTGCATACTGTGGAAAAAATGTATGGTTTATTTATTTATTTAATAAAAACATTTAAGTTAAAATGAAAATTTAACTTTCAAAATTTGTTTCATTATAATATGATTTTTCAAAATTGCCCCTTCTTACAACAGTGCTGCCATGAATACAAATGATAATGATCTCCTCATTATCTTTCCAATTTTTTTTAAAAACATCCAATTTAATGATCAGTAATACAGAATAATTTAGAAAGAAAACTTTCTATACAAATTTACTGTTAATATGATATCTACAGCAAATATAATATTATTTTTCTATTGAAATTCCAATTTTTGCGTCTCTTACTGCAAACAATCAATCTTTTTCAAAAGTGCAACATGGCATGTAATTTCAAATTATCAAAGGATTTTTCTGCATCAAGAAAAATAATAATTTCAAAACTTTTAAAAATTAATTTTAAAAAATCTTTTATCTTGCTGAGAATATCGAAATGTGTCTAATTTATTTATCATGTATATCTTCAGGACAAATCCAGTTTGATGACTTCAGTCATAAATCCACTTATTTTTTTTAATTAAAGATTGCCATGAACAGCTTTATTCTAAAATAGGTCTATGTAACTTAAGGCAGCTGCAAGTTTTTCTTTGTATATAACTCAAACAAATTATCATATTTTAGAGGATAAGATGCGCTGGAGTATAAGACGCACCAAGATTTTAAAGAGACAAATTTTTTAAAAAGGTTTTTGCACTCTGCAGACCTCCCCAAAGTTTTTTTTTAAAATAGGGCATGAATAGCCTTTAGGAGGCTTGTAGCATGTTCCTGGGGGTGGGTGGGCCAAAAGTAAGCAAAAAATGGTCCATTTTGGGGGGAAATGGGCCAGTTTTTTGTCAAAAAAGGCTATGCATAGCCTTTAGGAGGCTTACAGAGTGCTCTGGGGGGCCTGCGGGGTGGTGGTAATTGAGCAAAAAAACAGCTGTTTTTTGCTCATTTCTACCCTCCCCAGTCTTCAGGAACACTCTGAAAGCCTCCTAAAGGCTATGCACGGTCATTTTGGTGAAGTGGTGGGGTTTTGAGAGGCAAAAAATGCTGTATTCAGTGTATAAGATGCACCCAGATTTTCAGCCTCTTTTTTGAGGGGAAAAAGGTGCATCTTATACTCTGAAAAATACGTTAAGACTTCCACGAAGAGAGAAGTTCTTAACTATAATCCTAAACTTAATCTACTTTTTAATCTCAAATGAATGGAGCATATTACGATAAGAATTTTGTGAGAATGAATACTCCAAAGAATGGTGGAAATGAAGGAAAAATGAAAAGTAATAATAAGCAGGATTATTTTGTGTGTCTCTCCTTTGATATTTGCTTCTCATATTGTCTATTCTTTTTTTTTTAAAAAAAAGAGCTTTGTGTGAATATTCCTTTTTCTTTAGTAGTTTATATCCTACTATTGACCAACCTATTATAGATATATAATATTTTGCTCAACATATATGGAGATATATCCCAGTTTCAACAGAATATATTTTAAACCTTTTCATGTTGATAATATTTTACACAACTCTTTAAAATGTTTACAAAAATTAAATAAAAATAATAATTTTATAAAAATAATAATAATGAACTGTAATATACAATAATGTTTATTTGGTCAATGACCAGCAACATTTAAACACAGAAAAGCAAATGTTTGAGTAAAGCAAATGAATGACTAACAACAATATGTAGAATTCTTTATAATAAAAGTGTAACTTATGGTACTATAATGGCATGTTAATGAATTGTGTATTTATTATTTCCTTTGGAACTTGCATTGGAGATAAAGAGCACAAGAAGATTACATTTTCTGCTATCTATTTTAATACTTCTTTTCCCCCCAGCACAGATTTATATTCACTAAATCTGGAGAAAGATGGATGTGATATTAGGCTTTAAACCACAGGAGATAGGTGTGCCATGAATTTATTCACAAATAGAATGACATGTTTTGATATACAACAATCCATGAAGGGCTGTACTTTCTGCATTCCTGTCACTAAAACTGAGTTTGAAGAATGGATTTTGGTAATAAAGTAGTCAAATTCTATTATTGCTGAAACTTAAGCAGCTACAATAGAATACATGCAAAGCTAAGCATAAACAACCACAGGTATAGATTTCAATTCTCTAAAGAAAAATATCAAATGTTAAGGAATGCAGTTGCAAAGAGGAACAAATAGTCATCATTCCACTTGGAATGAGAAGGTAACAATATATATGCATAAAACAAAATAAAAACTTTAAATCTCAGAAACGTTATCCGTGAATAAAAGCTGGGCCCATATTATATCAATAAATCACATACAATGTATCTATTATTCTAATGGAACATGCTATCACACAACTTTCATTGGAAAAAATACATGTATTTAATGCATGCATGTTAAAGATATAACTTATTTACTTACATCTGAATTAAATCTCAATTGGCATATGTTGCAAGATACGATTTGCTTTCTTCTGTGAGGAAGAGGAACCCCAAATGTATGATTTATTACAGCTTTTTGAATTGGATCCATCTGCAATAAGAAGGGGAAAAAGTTGTTTTCTAAGCATTAAGCTATTGTGGTGAACAAGATTAAATTAAATTTGTGCACTTCCAAAATATGGGGCCTATACTTTTTGTATATGTTTATACAAAGATAGGTATGTATATGTCTATGCATATGTTTTATACCTGTGTTTGAATGTACTGATAGAGTGAAAAGGGAAGAATAAATGAAGAAAGAGAATATGAATCAAGAAGAAGAGAATAACTGAGGCAATTGAAGTTAGATGGAATTGAGATCCTCACAGAACATTAAAGATTAAGAACAAAAGATGAGGGAAAAGATAATTTATAACTACAGAAAGGTACAAACTGGTATAGTAAGTGATCCTTGGTGTGAATTAGTTCTAGATTTAGTTTGATTTTCTTATCTTGTCTTTAACTCCTTTCTTTTTTCAGTCCTTTGTATAATTGCAGGTACATACATCACATCAGATCCTATAGATAGTGTATATGTTGGGTAAACTATCTTAACTTTTACCTAAGAAATAAATGGATGAGAATCTATTCCTGGAAGAAAACTCTAAGAAAAACAGTAACATTGTAATATAACTCGAACACTCTCACTTGTCTACCATGATTTCATTAAATGTTGCAATTAATGGAGTTATATTTTGGGGGAGGGGGGGGATTCTTTCTAAATCAAAGTGTATTTGTCAAAGTAGAAATGTCTACATCCAAATCCCCTTTTCCTGATCACTTTAGTTAACACACAGATCTGTTTGCATTAAGACCCAAATACCAATCATGAAAATTATATGTAAAAGAAACAGTTTATTATCCATGTGGAGAAATGATGGATTTTTTTCTTCCATCATAATCATGTAAGTACTGTACTTATCCATTTTTTTTCTTAGAAAAATTAGGTGAATTCATTATTCGGATTATTCTGATTACATAAAAATTGATATCTCCTAGAAGTTTGGATCTTAGGATGCCTCAGTTTTAGTTCCATAATAATTAATGACTACAATATGGTGTCTTATTTATAGTGAATGACTTCAAACTTCCTTCATCTTTCTCAATGTTTATTTTATAGAGTGTAAGCAGCCTAACTTTTGTCTTTCATATTGCTTTTATTTACAAACTATACTTGACAGTTGGCAGTCATTGGAACCATTGGATATCTAAAAATATATATCCTAACTTTCATCTATTGAATAGATATCAGCTGCCAAACTAAACAACAACAACAGGAGAGGCAGGATGAAAGCTTGAAATTAAATATCCAGGAAAACTAGAATATAAAAAGAAGACATGAGAAAATTTTGCCTCCAAAGAAAAATTCCTGCTGCAAAAAAAAATAAAAAAATGACATGAATGATATGGTCAGACAAGCATGCAGTTTCCTGAAGTTCTTTGGTTTCTGTTAATTTTGACTGGATCCCATAGCACTCTTTGCAGGAAAAGAAGGTCACAGAAGGACTCTAATTGCATAGAAAAAAATATCTAAAGTATCAGAGAGCTTTTGGAATTTAGCATACAAAGCCTTATCAAGAAAAAACAAAGTAGAACAATCAAGACTTTTCACCTACAGGATGAGCTTTAAAAAAAGTTATGAGATCTTTTTCTCTCAGCTTTCCTGTAGTCAGACTGCTACAGACTAATTCATTTAGATAGGAAGGAATATCTAATTTTTCCTCTTGACTTACAGAGTGATGAAGATATGCTGTGAATGCTGATTTACAGTTAGGAATCACACTTAAGAAAAGAGGAAATTGGTCTTAGGAAATTAACTAAGTGTTGGATAAAAAAAGATGCTATGTGGTTGATTTCAAAGTAGAGGATGAACTTCTCTGATTTGCAGGTTGTCTTAATGGCAACTAAGAATATAATAGGATAGGTTCAATCAATCAGATTAGAGCTGGAAGGACCTTACATGGCTTCTAGTTAAACAAGCAAACAAGAACAATAGTCCTAGTGATTCTACTTGTGGTGAAGCCAATGACTCCAATCTAATTAAGAAATATACAGAAGCCCTTGGATGCCTTGCTTGTACCCACTAACAATCGTTCAATTCTTAAATCCACCCATCCAGCACTATGAAGAGGAACGGCATTAAGATTCAACAGTAGAGAGCATAAGTTCATAGGTTGGAGAGACAAACAAACAGTAAATGCTGAGTAGTAAACTGCCAGCTCTTTTGTGTTTATTTTATTGTGCTATGCTTAGAATTCTGGATTATACCACAATTCCACTTCTGGGTTCTACCTCACCATTTCTTTTGTCCCATGCCTGGATTTATCACTTAAATGTTAATTGCATACTAGACACACTTGAAGACTGTGTCTACATTAATAGCTGGTCTCTTAGGATAAGATGATTTTTCTTCTTCTAAATGTTCTGCCAGAGCTTGCATATCACCAGATTGTTGCAGGCATTCAGCTTACTATCTTATTTGTTGGTACAGAAAGTGCTGGTTAAAAAACAACAACAACCTTATTCCAAAAAGGGAGCGGAGGAAGGGAGGAAGGACTATGAAAAAATTAAAAGCATGAAAGGATACATTTTCTGAATCCATTGAAATCTAGAAATAGCCATTTAAAATGTGGTTTGAAAATCACTTTTCGTACTAAACTATATGCCATACTATAAGGAGGTGGTGGTTCAGTAGCTAAGACACTGAGCTTGTCAATGAGAAAGGTCAGCAGGGTGCTAGGGATTCATACCACTATTTTTTCCTGCCTATTCGCCGAAACCGGCAGGGAAAAAATGCTTTAAAAAGTGGGGGGGGGGGGCTTAGCCGTATGATCCTCAGAAGTTTTTTTTTACTACTGATTCACAAAACCAACGACAATTGTCCCCACCGGGTCAGCCGAACTAAATTCTATGCCAGCTATTGATACCCTGGTAAAGATAGGTGACTATGATGTATCCAAAATACCTTTGGGACAACCGTGACCTGAATAACTGAGAATCTCCATAGACATTTAGGTGACTGCAATGAAAGGAGATTGGATACTTGGCTCAGTTTGTGGAAAAAAACTGTATAAATCCAGGGTTTGCTGGATGTACTTTTATTGCTCACAATTCCAGCATATATGATAGATACAGAGATCATAGATAGATGGTCGATGAAATGATGCAAGTTAAACTGTTGACTTGGAGGAGTAGGGCAGCAAAAGGGTATATTTTCCCATTTCTTCAGTATAACGATTGAACCCTGGACATCCCCTAATGACAGGTTTTTTATTTTGAAACCATGGTATCTGATGAGAGACAGAATTTTTCTGATGTATGCTGCTAAGGCAGGAATGGTATTTAAACTGAAATGGTCTTTAACTTACTACTGCAGACAAAATGTAGAGTTATTGGAGGGAGGTGTTATATTCATCATGAAACAAATGGAAATGATAGAGCAAGAGTTTCTCACAGGAACATAAGGAGACATTGCTGAAAAGACTGAGATTTTATATACTGACTCTTTGCAAAATGTTATATTTATATTTGTCTGCATGGCTTAGTAACATTTAACGTATTTTAAGAATATTACAATTGCATAACTGCCTTTACACAGCCACCAACCATAGAAAAAATATTCTATACAACAAACTGATGTCTATAATTTACATTGAATTATTCATCATGCATGGGATGTGATAAGCATGTTGGTAAGGGTTGGCTCTTCTATAATCAACAGCACCCAAATGGCCTTTGGATTTAACAGGTGCTTTTCTTTATGACTGCTCCATCTTCAGTAAGTACACTTAGTGAATCCAAAATACTGCTGTTTGTCCTCAAATTTTGCTAAATTATTTGCATATGACAAAGATGATAGTTTCTTGTTCACCAATAGAAATCAGATGAAATCATAATTTTTTAGCAGAGACATGTAGCATCCATGTCTACTGTCAAAAAGAGAATCTACTGGGTTCAAGGGAATTGGGAGATTTTGATTACAACCTGCTTCAAAGACGTATGAGTTTCAGCATAACCTAGATTTTTTAGGTCCTATTATAATTCATATGCAGATGCCTGGAACTTCTTATGTTGAATCAATATGAAGTATTTATTGAGGAACCTTTATTTCACACTCTTATCAATATCCTACCAAATAAATGCATAGTAACATATTAATTTTCATTCATTTATTTTATTACATCTTATGCACAGTTGGAATTGTACAAGTTCCTAGAGAGTTTGGGTAAGATGCATGAGATGTCTATATCATGACACTGATAAAATCATACTTAACAGCAAGGAAGGAGCATGGACACTGCCCTTAGGTAATTATTTAAGCCAACTAACATGCAAGATGCCACCCAAACACTGTTAATTTGTTTTAACATGAGCCAAAATTGATGGGTACACTTTATTGAATGGGGAGGTAATGGTAAAGGTAAAGGAAATGATCCTGAACAGCACTAATTATCTAAAATTAACTTTGGAAATATTTGTCTAAAGAGGACAGACAGAAATGATAGTGGTAGAGCAGCCTAACATTTTCAGGATTAAGAAGCAGTGGGTGCTAAAATCCCAGGGACAAAGAAAACTCTAAAGATGGTGTAGAAGAAAAGGGAGTTAAAGGATGAAGATTAGTATATGCTACCTTAACTGTAATTAATCATGTTTTATATAATTTATGCTGTAATTAAATGTGAGGTATAATTCATAACTTGACAATTACTTAATTCCTGCATCCATTTCCATATATTGTAAGTAGGTCATTAAAGTTGAGAAAATAGTTTTTATCAAGAAAATGTTGAAACAGTCTGTCTAAAATACTGTATCAGTATTTACAGTTTTACAGTTTTCGGCTGTCATTAGATAAAGAATGAGTTAATACATTTCCAAGTAATAGGTTTAAGGTAGGTCTTTCATCTTCTTTTGAAGATGATGGGTTGTTTCCACCAAATAAAGTACATTTGGCAGATGGTAGATGAAGTCTTGTCCTCAACTTTGGCAATAATCAAATAGAAAATGCCTTTATACAGTATATACATAAAAATGATTGAATGATTGAATGTGAATGATTACTCTGAATCCCAAATACTTGATCATGGCCAGATTCAAATTGTCACATTGTAATAGAAAACAATATATGTACCTTAGTGTTGAATTGTGGAGTTGTTGGTGCTCTCTGAGTTCAGCTGTTTCTTTACAAATGTTTCATTACTCAGCCAAGTAACATTATCATGTTATGTTACGTAGCTGAAACATTTACAAACAAATAGACAAGCTGAGAGAACACCAAAAACTTCCCAGTGTCACACTTGTATTGTAGATGTACACATTGCAGAGAATATAAAGCAAGGCCTTGAAGGAGTCAGTGAAGATCCATTACCAAAGGAATAAACAGCAAACACAGTTTAAGCCAGGGGTGAAATTCAACAGGTTTTGAGAACCAGTAGTGGAAATTTTGAGTCATTCAGAGAATACCACCTCTGATTGGCCCCAGAGTGGGGTGGGAATGGGGATTTTGCAGTATCCTTCCCTTGCCATGCCCACCAAGCCATGCCCATAGAACCGGTAGTAAAAAAAAAAAGAATTTCACCATTGGCTTAAGCCCATATGAAGATATTTACAAAAAAATAACATCTATTCCAGCACCACAAACTTTACACAAAATTAAAAGAAGGAGAAGGGGAAGCATGTTTAGATTTACAATATTCTGTTACTAAAGGCACCCTAATAAAGGTAGTTTTACGCCTAGGCAGGATCTATTTCCTGATCTGGTTTACCTTGGAAGGCTGACACCCAGTAATACCTGGCACTTCTTAAAATTTTCCAAAATGCCAACCACAATTTCTACTGTTATATTTCAATAGATTTGTACCAGAAGTCTATATATCAAAAATAGACCCTTTTCTTCCTGAAAAATGTGTGGTTTACACGACAGGGGGAAAAAGCAGCCCATTAGCTAATTAACTGCAGTTCTCCTGGGATGTTACTATGCATGCGTGGAAATTGCAAAATGCTTGTGAAGGCTTGGCCACAATTAAGAAAAGCTATATGTGCAATGCTAATGAACTGGTATAGGCAATATCAAAAATATTCCTAAACACATTAAAATAAAATATTTCTACCACCAGCTGAATTATGAAATGTGTCATTTTTTGAAGAACAGCTTAGTGGGAGGATGGTAAAATTAAATTCTAAATTTTGTACATTCACATATGTACAGAGCCTTCTACCACTGATCCGGGCCGAACCGGGAGCAACCCACCTCTGATAACACTACATTTTATCACACAAAAATGAACATTGCTCAACCCTTAATAGAAATGTCTACCGGTATTCCATATTTTATTTGCAGATACATAGACTATTAAAAACATATACTTTGGAAGACCTAATAAAGAATGATTAACACATTAAATTTTTACATAGCAATTCTTGAAACTGATTCTGAACATATTTCATAGATAATGTTCTTTAAAATTATAAAATATTTAGGTCTAGCTTACCTAAGAAACCATATTCTCTCATATCAACTTGCCTATAAATATATATGGGGGGGGGGGGAAATGCCAGTTTCATTTAGCAAACATTTATTTTATTTTCCAATCAGTATAAATTGTAACATTAACTGCTGCCATGTAAATTGTAATGTTTACTTATTTATGTATTTAATTGATTTATATGGTTGTCATCTTGCATCTCTGGGCAACTAAGAACACATTAAAAATAACACAATCCCTATGTCAATAAATATTAAAAAGTATACAATGTCCAATAAGAACAAAGCCAATATGCCAAAATAAATAAGATCTTATTTAATGAGCCAATGTTTTATATCAGTTAATCTTGTTTTTTTTTCTTCTTTTAAAAATTTACATTACATTGATTTTAATTGTTGCCCATCCCATCCCATCCGAACCTTCTGAGTGAAAGGTACATATTAAAATAAGGAGAGAAAAAAAACTTTTATGAAAACAAATTAATGCAAAATTATTATTATATTTATTCATGTCAGAAAAGGAAATAAATAGGAAGGTTTTACTATTTGTTACAGTATATTCTATATTACTATAGGATATAATATTTATTGTACAGTGGTATGTCCTATATCCTATACAATGATACAAATATCTTACTGATATACAGTGTTATCAAAAAGTGACATGACCAGGTGCCGATCTTGAGAATTCAGATGGTAGCACAATATATATGATTCCATCAGATCTTAATAGAACTCTTCAGAGTGATATTGAAACTTCAATTTGAGCATAATACACTGTCATAACAACTTTGAGTTTTCCCTGAGTAAAATTGTGGGATGTATATTAAATAATAATACTACAATAACAATAAAGTTATGACCAATTAATGACCAGTAAATGCCACTCACAACTATGCATAAATCATTCACATGGTCTCTGAAACAATAAGCAGGTCTTTTAGAGTATGCACCATTCTGCATAATTCTCCTAATCCATTAAATCTTTGTTCTGAACCAAGATTTCAGATACCATTTCCCTCTCCAATTGACACAGAAATGTGGGGGGAGGAAATAGCATAATTAGTGAGAATAGGATGTAGAAATAAAACCAAAGGCAACAAAAGAAATAAACAAAAATCTGTCCACTTTGGACATCAAGCAGCACTTATAGTTCTATAAATCAATATTTTGTCTATCATTAATGGCCTTTCAAAAATAGGATTTTCTATACTGCGTTGGTAAACTCAAAAATACACAATACATGGTCTTTGAAATCTGTCCTTTTGTTTTGTTTTTACCATATACAAACATTTCAGACTAGACCAGACAATTTTTCTGTGTCTGGAGTATCTTCAAGATAGGTATCCAACTAGGGCATCTCAAAGGTTAAATGACAAAAAATTAATGGAATTGTTCATACTTTGAGGACTATTGATTACATGGTGTATCCTTTATGTACCCTAAGTAACAATTACTTAGCACATATTTTCTTAAGAAGCATCTAACTGGTTGTTGCATTAATGCTCCTTGAGCAGCTTGACTATACTGCTAATAGCAGTCTATTACAATGCAAATATCTAGTAATTGCCCTTGCATGATATTCTGCTACGAGTGTGGTGGCAGAGAGATAAAAAAGGGCTACAACATGATGCATGATAATTGTCAAGAAAGAATGAATTTCTGGTTTTTCTTTTCATCTGTGATACTTAGAATAATGCAAACAGAGGAGTGAAAATCTATATCATTAACCAGCATGCTCAAAGTCCTGGATTTCTATAATTATGCTTTTGCTGTCTTAGATTAATCAAGCAAGTTAATGATGCAAAAAATTACATTTATAATCCAGCCTGAATACAGCTGTACAGCAAGCTCAGATCTAAATGCTATTAAGGTAAATGAAATTAATGGACTGTCTCTGAAAATCTTTGTATCTATCATTTACTAATCAGCATAATTTGGTTAAAAAAAATAATGTGTAAGGAGAAAAATATACAAAAGGAATAGGCTGAACTTGCATTGGACAATGATCACAATAGAATGTTCTACATATGATGCTAAAGGACATAATGGGTATAAGAACAATGAAAGACAAGCCCTGATAATAACAAAAACTTACATTTAAAGACTGTATTACATTATCTTTACATGAATGAACTTTTGTGGGAAATGTCAACTTCAACTGAATAACTAAAGATCCAAGAAAGAGATCTTATAAAAACATTCTATGTGATTTAACCTAAATTATGATTTTAATATTTGTGTAATTGAAAAATATTCCTGTGAACATAATCATGTGTTTAATATTTCTTGGTTTTCATCTGAAGTTGAATGCATATTTCTTACAATGTTTTTAATTATAAAAATATTGTGTCTTGTACTTCATTAAAACACAAAATCTATTATCAAGATTATGGCTATATG
This sequence comes from Thamnophis sirtalis, assembly GCF_051295495.1. NCBI lineage: Eukaryota > Metazoa > Chordata > Lepidosauria > Squamata > Natricidae > Thamnophis > Thamnophis sirtalis. The sequence goes on from NW_028261384.1 coordinate 46,602,598, forward strand.
AAGATTTATATTAAAATATAATTAAATGAGATATTTCACCATCTAATATAATCAAACTACATGGGAATGGGGAACTATTCAGATGTTGAATCATTGTCTAAATAAAGATTTATGGAAAACTGCAGGTTTTGGTAAACTTTTTCTTACTTCCATTTTGTTTCCATTCATAACATAAATCAATCTGGAATGATATTTGAGAGGATTCACTTTTTTCCCCAAAGAATAAGGTTAAATAATTCCTATTTATAAATATCTAAAGAAACCTCTATATTTTATTTAAATTGCATATTAGTAATTGAGTTATATCTTTTGGTATACACATACCTATCTATTTAATGGATTCAGCATAAATACAGAATTAACATTCAAATGGATAGGGAAACAATTTTCCCTTAGTTAATTGAGTATACGTTATTTTACGAAATGCCTTTGTCTTTCATAAACCTGGATTAGAAATAAACAAAAGAATGCTATCTGTAAATAAAACCCATATGTGTATAACTGAGTTAAGTACTCCATAGTTCTATGTTTTCTATGTAAACCAAGGGTCCCATGAAAATATTTAAAAAGTGAAAGTTGAATTATCTATCTGAATATCTATCATCCTGAATAATGGAAAAGTAGGAGAAAACATGCTATTAATTTATTTTAGGATGACTCAATAATATCTTATTAATCAATGAAATAATTAGCTCATTGAGAATAATCTTTATCTCATTTTGGTATAACTGTAATATAAAGCTGATTAAAATACAAATGATAAAATTCGGTTGTCAGATATTTCTTTATATACTTGAAAAGGTTTTAGTACTGTAAGTTCTATAAATGTTTCATACCACTAGATAGGGAATCTATTTAATTGAGGTGCTTTACCATTTGCCATTTTTAAAATTATGTGTTTAATCTCAATCTCAAATAATGAAATGATCAAAATTGTTTCATCTAAACATGGTAATTTAATTTTATTTAAGAAAATATATTTATTTTATTAATGTATCTTCATTTGATGCATTATATATAATTTTGAATAACATTTTTAAAAATGACAATTTACCGTATTTTCACGACCATAAGCCGCACTGAAAATCCTAAAATTTGACAAAAAACCGGCAGTGCGGCTTATAACCCGGTGCGCTTTATGTATGGAAAAAGATCGAAAATCTCTCCCTCCCGATTTTACGCTCAAACTTGAAGTCCCTTGGGTAAGGTGACCAGTGTACATAAAGAAAAATAAAATAGTAAGATAGTGGGATCCTTCCCCATCAAGCTCAGAAAACAGCGATCCCACGATCTGTCCCACACCTCCTCTTTCCCTAAGAGGTGGTGGGGTGGGAAATCCTTGCCCATCAAGCTTAGAAAACAGGGATCCCACGATCTGTCCCACACCTCCTCTTTCCCTAAGAGGTGGTGGGGTGGGAAATCCTTGCCCATCAAGCTTAGAAAACAGCGATCCCACGATCTGTCCCACACCTCCTCTTTCCCTAAGAGGTGGTGGGGTGGGAAATCCTTGCCCATCAAGCTTAGAAAACAGCGATCCCACGATCTGTCCCACACCTCCTCTTTCCCTAAGAGGTGGTGGGGTGGGAAATCCTTGCCCATCAAGCTTAGAAAACAGCGATCCCACGATCTGTCCCACACCTCCTCTTTCCCTAAGAGGTGGTGGGGTGGGGGATCTTTGCCCATCAAGCTTAGAAAACAGCGATCCCACGATCTGTCCCACACCTCCTCTTTCCCTAAGAGGTGGTGGGGTGGGAAATCCTTGCCCATCAAGCTTAGAAAACAGCGATCCCACGATCTGTCCCACACCTCCTCTTTCCCTAAGAGGTGGTGGGGTGGGGGATCTTTGCCCATCAAGCTCAGAAAACAGGGATCCCACGATCTGTCCCACACCTCCTCTTTCCCTAAGAGGTGGTGGGGTGGGGGATCTTTGCCCATCAAGCTCAGAAACCAGCGATCCCACGATCTGTCCCACACCTCCTCTTTCCCTAAGAGGTGGTGGGGTGGGAAATCCTTGCCCATCAAGCTCAGAAAACAGGGATCCCACGATCTGTCCCACACCTCCTCTTTCCCTAAGAGGTGGTGGGGTGGGGGATCTTTGCCCATCAAGCTCAGAAACCAGCGATCCCACGATCTGTCCCACACCTCCTCTTTCCCTAAGAGGTGGTGGGGTGGGAAATCCTTGCCCATCAAGCTCAGAAAACAGGGATCCCACGATCTGTCCCACACCTCCTCTTTCCCTAAGAGGTGGTGGGGTGGAGAATCCTTGCCCATCAAGCTCAGAAACCAGCGATCCCACGATCTGTCCCACACCTCCTCTTTCCCTAAGAGGTGGTGGGGTGGGGGATCTTTGCCCATCAAGCTCAGAAACCAGTGATCCCACGATCTGTCCCACACCTCCTCTTTCCCTAAGAGGTGGTGGGGTGGGAAATCCTTGCCCATCAAGCTCAGAAAACAGGGATCCCACGATCTGTCCCACACCTCCTCTTTCCCTAAGAGGTGGTGGGGTGGGGGATCTTTGCCCATCAAGCTCAGAAACCAGCGATCCCACGATCTGTCCCACACCTCCTCTTTCCCTAAGAGGTGGTGGGGTGGGAAATCCTTGCCCATCAAGCTCAGAAAACAGGGATCCCACGATCTGTCCCACACCTCCTCTTTCCCTAAGAGGTGGTGGGGTGGAGAATCCTTGCCCATCAAGCTCAGAAACCAGCGATCCCACGATCTGTCCCACACCTCCTCTTTCCCTAAGAGGTGGTGGGGTGGGGGATCTTTGCCCATCAAGCTCAGAAACCAGTGATCCCACGATCTGTCCCACACCTCCTCTTTTTCCCTCTCTCCCCAGGCGGATTTTGCAGTATCCTACCCCTGGAGTGGGGAGGAAATGTGGATTTCATAGTATCCTTCCCCTGGAGTGAGGAGGGAATGGGGATTTCATAGTATCCTTCCCCTGGAGTGAGGAGGGAATGGGGATTTCATAGTATCCTTCCCCTGGAGTGGGGAGGGAATGGGGATTTCAAAGCATTTTAAACTATACCTTATAACCTTCCAAATGGAATAATAATAATATAAGAATGGCAAAGAAAAAGAATAATTATGCTTTATATTTTTACTGTCATTTATTATCTTACAGGCAGACAGGTTAGGAAACGAAATGAACGAGTGGCCAGCCAGGCTAGGAAACGGAATGCAGGCAGTGGGGAAAACGAAATGAATGAGTGGCCAGTCTAGGAAACGGAATGCAGGCAGTGGGGGGAAATGTTGCAAAAAAAAGTGCGGCTTATAACCCGGTGCGCTTTATATGTGGAAAAAGTTTGAAAAACTAACGTTAATTGATACTGCGGCTTTTAATCCGGTGCGGCTTTTGGTCGTGAAAATACGGTACTCCATTTAATTTTTATAGATTTCATCTCTTTCACCTCTATAATTTCAGTCACTGTCCTATCTTTCATTTTATGATATTACTCAAGAATTTATTGGGTCTTTCACCATTATCCCAGGATTTATGGTATTTTTTTTCTTTTTACTACTTTTAATCCCTTTATTCAGGGTGGAGTCTGGGCAATTGAATAGAGCTGAGAGTTTAATGGATAAATGTCCTTCCTAACACCAACACAGAGTTCGCAGTAGATATTTTTCTTTGTATTCTGATAGAGAAACATCAGCTGCTGCCTAAAACTGAACTCTCAATCTTCCAAGTGGAAAGCCAGTGTCTTCACCTCTAGGCCACTGCCCCACTCCAAGATTTCTATGGTAAATATATTAGCATCAATTCTCTCTATTGTGATATTATAGTTGTTTTGTGAACTTATATTTTTTCTATGTATGCAAATATAAATTGTGTCGTATGATGACATTTGAAATAATAAAGAATAAGGTACCTGACATAATGAATAACTTGTTTCCCCTTTCTATAAGGAAAAAAAGTAACTAAGGCAAGCATTCCTGTTTTATCCAGGACTTGTTTTTCTACTAAGCCATCTGGGTGTAGTTATTTTTATTGTTAAATTGCCCTGTCTTATTTATGGAATACTACATCCAAATTTTCTTCCCAGTATTTTGCAGTGATTAAGGTGGCTAGGGTAAGACCAAATTCCTCAGCCACGGAAGCTCACTGTGTGATTTTGAGCTAATCAGCCTATCTCAACTAAACCTACTTTACAGGATTATGTGTGAGAGAAAAAACAGTAAGCTTTGAGCTACTAAATGAAGAGCAGGATGAAAATCTAATAAATAAACAAACTATAACTAGGTTTTGGTCATAATTTCTTAGTCTCTCTTATTCATAGACATACACGAGCACATAATTGGGTCAAATATATATTTCTTTAGAAACCTTTGAAGATAACTAACACAAAATAAAGAAACTCTTAAGTGGAGATGAACTCATGAGACTGTAGCTATGTACTTTTAAGAGTAATGCTATAAAAGTGGTTTACCACTGGCATCTTCTGGAAGATTTGCTCAATATAGTTGATATCAGGACTCAATAAATAAAACTCTCAATAAAAACAAAGTTCAAATTCTTTTTCTGAATCATGATCTTGCTTCAATAGACATCAGACATCAATGTTTCTTCAGAATGCTGTGTAAGTATGGGAAGGTGTACATATGGAAAGAATGTTCCAGTGTTCCTTTCTTCCAAAAAGAAAGGCTTCACTGTCAGAAATTCTTACTGGCAATTATATTTTTCATTCTCTCTCTCTGTTACATTTAAAAATATTAATAGAGAATAGAAACTAGTTCTTGGTTTTTCTGTGGGCTTAATTTTTTTTCTAGCCAACATTTATTTTATAAAACTAGATAATAGCATCAGTTTATGGGAGAATTAAGTTATACTGGTTATTTATATTCAGTAACTTGCCCTGTCAGTCTTGGTTGGAGTTTGTTTTTTCTTGATGATTCTTGATGACAGGGTTATTTCTTCCCTGATTGTTTATTTGGTGCTGTAATCAAGGAACTATCAAAGAAGAAACCACTGAAAAAAGGAAAAAATGCTTAAAATGTTAAAATGCTGTCTTGTAGTTTAATGATATTGCTTTTATACTTGAATTCAGAAACAAGAGACTTCAGAATATTAATACAATTTTCTAACTTTATTTTGAGGTGTCACAGCAATTAGCAATAATAAAATTCAGCATGTACCAAATGCTTGGCCTATGCACTATGGATAATTAACAAACAAGGTTATTTTAGTTGAAGATCATTTGTACTTGGAGAAAATCTATGATCCTGAAAAATGTAATATTTAAGTGACAATCTCATGCTTGATGCTTTAAACACTAAGCCAAAGTGGCTTTGTTTTCCAATGAAAGGCAATTCCTATTTGGATATCCTTGTCCTATTCACTAGTGCCTGTCCAATACTTTATTGTAAAATGCTTAAACGATTATCAGTATGCTTAAAATGATTAAAATAGGTATTGTAATCCTGTTTCCTTTTGAGCAGTAATATATACAGCTATGTATTTGATAAAGACATGAGATTAGCAGCAAGATCTAACAGCAATTGTTTCTGTTTATTCAGTTGAGTCAATCTAATAGTTAAGTATTTGGACAAGTTTTTCCAGCTGTGTGGTTAGATCTTTTGGACCTCAAAATGTAATAATCATGAAGCCTACCTCTTCTTTGGAAGGCAATGAATATTACTTTATTTATTTAAAAAGTGATTAATCAGCTTTGCTGCATGTCTGGGTTTCTCTAGCAATTTTTTTCTGAATGACACTAGATTTCTGTCCCCTCCCAACACCATCATTTTTTTTAGTGTGATGATGCCTTTTGCATATCACAAATCCTAGTTGCAAAAAAAATTCTCTCTTTCGATTGCTATAGGTTATTATGTTGTCCTTTTATCAAAAATTACATGCATGGATATATGAAAAATGTCATACACATATTTTTCTTCCAAAAATTCATAATTGTGTACTATGTATGCAATAGGAGGGAGGAGCCAACGTCGTGATGACACATCGCACGGACCCGACAGTCCGGGTCTGCCAATTAAACTTTTGTCCTTGGACGGTCCAGTAGGACCTAAACCATCCCGAAGAGATGGTGACAGGGAAGCCAAAGCCTTGCTGGTCACAGGGACACCCCAAAGTCCCTGTTTGACCCAAGGGTAGTGCTTCCAACCGAAGACAAACAGGCAGCCCCCAGGCTGGCATAGTCGGAGATGGCTCCTGAAGGAAGAGATGAAGCGAAAGCATTCCATCTGGTGAGGGTTTTTTTCTTTTTTTACTTTCAGAAGATCTGTGTTAAGAAACTTTTTTTCTTAAAAAAAATAATAACAACTAGTCCTCAAAGTAAGAATAAAGTGGCCAATTTGGTACTTATTGGACTGCTACTAGAAGATTTCCTGCCCTAGTTTATAACGATGTTTTGTGGATTGAAGTAATTGCAACATTTCCTGTCTCCCTGCTTGTAGTCTATGGACTGATCTTTTTTTTCTATTTTTTTCCTTTTTACTACCCTAATTTTTTCTGTTGGCTAAATTAAACTTCTTCTCTTACTTCAACAAAATTTTCCTTCTATTGGTTAAAACTATATTAAAAATATTTAAGGGAAAGCATAAAAAAATAACAATTGACTAATTATTGAATCTGCCACCTGGAAGCCAAAGTCTGAACTTTGTTTCTGTTTTGGATACAATGTATCCTTTGTTCTGTTTCATATGGTTTCACTGACCTTGGAATGGAAAAGTTTGGAATTCGCTTATAAAACCTGATAAAGACTTGAAAGCATGAAACCTGTTTTGTTAGTGCTTCTGGTAAATATTTTGGCAAGAGAAGGAAAAGACAAGCAAGAGATAAAAACCCTCCTATTTTAAAAACTTTGAAAGAACTGGTGTTTAAGATTTAAAATAAATACAGACACATCTCCTAAAATTTTGACAGGCTAGAGTGGCACATTCCTTTTTCTATTTTTTTCTTTATATTCCTTTACATTTTGAAAAATGGATCAATATTCAGAGGAAGAAAATCTAATAATCCAAAACATCCTGGCTGGACTTCAAAATATTTCAGAAGGACTTAAGAGGTTTGACAAGAAATGGGACAGTTTATGGGGTGCTACAGTTAAAGAGGCGGGGGTTGGAGCCCCAGAGATCAAAGAAGAGAATGGAAACATAGAAAATAAAGATAAGATGTCAGATGAATCCATCAATGGACTAAATACGAGCGATAGCTAAAAGAAGGGAAGCTGGAAAAGTGTTTTTGACAACTTGGAGCCTTTCCTTCAACTTCAAGATGCAGGAGCGAAAAAAAGAGTGAAAAGGATGGAATTAAGAAGACAAATATATCCAGAAACAAGTTTGATAAGCAAAGCTAAGCCTACATTAATAACAATTAAAGAGCAATGAAATTACATGAGAGATCCTTTAAGTTACAGAGTGTGGAGAGAAGTGTTAAACTCTGAAAAGATTTCAATAAGAGAAATGACACAACTGCTGGCGAGAGAGAAAGGATTATTTTGCTACTGGAAAGACACTGGTTGATAATGCCAATTGATGATAAAAATTAGCTAATTTTTAATGATTAATAAGTAGGGATTTTAGTATTTTGTAGACTCTTATAGATTATCATTGAATGTTTATTCGTTAACATATAATATATCATGATATTAACAATGAAAGGATAACCTTAATTAGGATAAATAACCAGGCTGCAAATTGCAACTGAGATTTGGTGAAATGATAAATCTTATAAATTTCATTTCAGATCCTGTTATGAAGATATAAATAATTTGGATTAGAATAAAAGGTGATGTGACATAAATAGCAAACAATTGTTTTTTTCTCTCTGTCTTTTTCTAATTACAATAATAAAAGGGAATGTTAATGCATACCTTGGAGATTATCAACTAGAAATTTTAATTTGGATTAGAAATGGCAAACAATTGTGTTTTTTTTCTGTCTTCTAACTACAAAAACAAAAGGGAATGTTAACGTATACTTTGGTGATTACCAACTAGAAATGTCAACATTTTTCTTTTTCTCTTTAGATTTTAAATGGTCATTTTGTTAACACATATTAATAGATTGTTGTTTAGAGATTGTTGCTTTTTTGCGTCTGTGGAGAGAAGAGGAGAGAAAAACGTAAATAACTCCTAGTTAACTATAATAATAATAAAGATATGTTAGAGAGAGAAAATGTTAGATGTCCTACTAATTGACTTTTTTTTTAGAATATGTTATAAAGATATAAAGATATGGCAGATTGACTGAGACTGGGGGAAGGGAAAAAAATGCCAGTAGGTGGCTGTGTTTTTTAAATCTTAACTAAATGAAAATGGTGGTATGGTGATAGTAAAATGTATAAACTTTTAAAATATGCAATTTAAACTGAATGGACTATATGTGATGGTGGAAAGAACGCACAAAATGTACATGTGACCAATGGATACGCTTTCTACAAGATGTAATGAAAGATGATTCTTTTCTTTTTGTGTTTTTTCTGTAATAAAACCAATAAATTTTTTTTAAAAAAAATCGCATGCTATAGCAAAATACATATAACATTCAGTATCTAATCCCACTGAAAGCATTAACTGTAATTATTTAACTATGGATCTTTTAAATTTATTTTCCTGACAATCTTATAAAATAGGGTTAGATTGAGAGTTGGTGATTGACCAAAAATTACCCCAGCTAAGTCTAGAGATTGAAATCCCAATTTTATAAGTTCTCCAGTGATAGAGCAATGACTCTTATAATTAGTTCTTCTTTGAACTACAGGTATTCATATACATTGTCTTTAATCTGAGTTATATTTTTCATTCTTTGATGCAAAAACTGATGTATATCAACTTTAGTTAAAGTTAGTATATATATACCATTAATCACAGAAAGAAGCTCATATTAACTATATCTGCCCTAAAGAGACAAAGATACCATTGAAGGAACTTGCTTTTGTTAAAGGTCAGAGAGACAAGATTTGTTGTTTTTGATCATACCAGATTAGTTTGCCAGATGTGCCTGAGCAGAAATGACTAGCTAAAAAGCAAAAGCAGCAAGATGATGACAGAAAATGTCTTGCTAAATTCTACCAAAGAAGTATTCTAGACATTTTGATACTGACAAATGAAGTGATTATCTCTTATAATGAAAATAAAGGACAGATGATTAATGATGAGGATGAAGAGTAATGAGATGGAAGTTATGAAGATACCTTAGACCAAACACATCTGCTCTCTACTTCAAAAGAAATATAATAATTAGAAATAACAAATGTTGCTATGCAGGACATAATATACAGTGTTGATCGATATGCAACTGCTGCCATTACCACATAGATGCTGGCTTCAGTGGTGGGATTCAACCATGTAACAACCGTTCATACTATTTGACAACTGAATATAGACTTTGTCAAATATGGGTTTCAAAATGCAGCTTTAAAGGCAAACCTCTCCAAAGTTTTGGAGCTTAGGAATGATAATGGACTACATTGGTGTGTACTACCCTAGCTGGTTCAACATCAAAGTAAAATATTCCTGGACTGTGTCCTGTGCAGTTCCAGCTGAGACAAGTCAGACTGCAAAAGAAGGCTGTAGATGATATTTTGGCAACCATACAGTGCTTGGCATGGTATGTTTTCAGTGAAATGATAATCCAGACACTCTTGTGTTCAGATAGCATTTAAGAGAAGAGAGCTGGTGTGCAAAGGATCATTGTTTTGAAGGTTGCAGACAATTATGTGCTGGGAGATTTTTTTGTATGTGCAAGAAAAATATCTTCAATCAATGGCAAAGCATCCACTCTGCTGGAGCTGATTAACTGGTCTTATATGAGCCACCTTTGCTATGCAAACTAACTACAGTGGAAATAAAGACATTCATTGATGAACCAATACAAGTACCCTGTCATGCCCAATCAATAGAGAGATGTGTGAAACAAGTCACAGAGGCCGCAAGCAGACTGTATAAACATGAGAAACATGAGGATTATATCAGAGATCAAGAAGTAAGTTGGTGGCTGAAGTCAAAGAACAAATCAAACAAGACTTGATCATCAATTTGCTTTAAACATTTTTGTAATGAGATAATTGTTCTATGATGCTAGTTTATTATTGCAAGGATTATTATTTTTTTGCTTAGCTAGAGAAAATTCATGAAGATTTTTTTTAAATGTTTGTAGCACAAGGTATAATTTTGAAAATATAAAGTTAACTGTATTTGGTTACAAGAGACTTTAGTGGGATATATGGTCAGACGTGGATTTACCAGACCAAGCTAAACATTGTGCAATTGCAAAAATAACAGCAGATTTGATTTTTGATGTAATGACACATATTTTTAGAACCCTAACTGAAAAAAAACCATAAAAATTAATATTCATTCTGTTAAATGACACAATAAATGACACATATTTTTATGAGATTTCCTGAAGCTTCTTTGCACTGAAAACAAAAGTAGCTGTTTGAATTAACTGTGGATGCATATTTATTTCTAGTATTTCTAGGAGCAAATTGCACAGAAAATATGCAATAATACATTTATTACTTCATGGCTAATAATGCACTTTATGCATTATTAGCTATGTAAGGCTGACAATCAGATTAAGAACCAGTACCATGAAGTTGTAACACTACTTTTACTAGAAAAGCTGTAGAGACAGAATCTTACAAGTTTTTTCCTTTCTTTCTCTTTTTATTTTCATGTGAATTAGGGAGATGGCAGGCTATCTGACACATTTCATAAACTACTTTCCTGGTTTGGATTAAGGATACATTTATTTAATCATTACCTTGGTAGCAAATCTTCCTTCAAAGCCATCGTTTTTATTCACTATCCACCATGTCCACACACAAATATTTATTTTTAATCTTGGATGCAAAGTAGTAGAATCAAAAGTACCTTTTACTTTGTTGACTCCGTTTCATGTGACAATGGCATAGTAATAGCAGCTTGACAATTCTGCTGTGTGTAATGTACCAAAAATTAAGCATAACTAAAGAGTTATACTATTACTGCAATTATTATAGAATATGCCATGTGATCAATTTCTGAATCTCTTTAGAGTTTTAAGATGTATCTTCTCAGTTTTTTTTCCCCACTTAGAAACTTCTTACTAAAGGCAAGAGAATGATACTGTATTGCGAGAATTTTGGGCAGCTAGTTTTGACTTTCAGAGATCTTCTACATTCTACCAAATTTTGAATTAACATTTTAAAGAGCTTTTCAATATCTGCTCTATAAAATGGCTAATCTTGTTCTGGGGATGTCTATAGTTATAGAGAAAAGAGATTTGCCAGTAGCTTAGCAACAAGTGATGCTAATGAAATCAGACAGCCGCAACAATTAGGCTTATGGTATACTTACAGTCACTTCTGATTTGGGTGTCCTAAATAATGAGTGGTCTCTGCAATTTATTCCATGTTCAAAAATTATAATATGCAAACAAAGTAAATCCATTAACCCAGAACGAAGTCTGCCAATGTATTTCTTATGAGTAGAAATGTGAATAAATCACACCAAAAAACAGTATCAGATTATAGAAGGTAAGCATTATCCAGAAAAAATGGGATGCAGCCAAAAATCCCAGCCTCTGTGGTTTTATCTTCCCAATTGCTGCTGAAGACATCGAAATTGTTTGTACAACAAAGTTTGTATTAGAAAAAAACAGAAAACCCTGCTTCCAAACTAGAGAATCAGATCAGAGAAACTTCAAAAACTCCCAAGGCATGAAGTAGAGGTTTGTTACATAATGTGGATGAGATGCTGTTTCAATGTATTTGCTCCTTTTATTAGCTGCTATTGAGCTTTTAGCAAAGTCCCAAGCTCTAGGCAGGACTGCCACCAGAATATGCTGCTCACCATAGCTTGTGGTCCTAGCAGTTGAATGAAAGTCCTCTTGTGTTTGTAATACTGTTGCCAATCTCCAGACACAGAATTGTAAGGTCTGATAAAGAAATGAGTGAGATAATTACGATATATAATGTATTAAGAATTCTTAGTTTGTGTGAAACCACAGAAATAGATCTGAATATATTAGCATGCAGTAATAATACTGCCATAAGACAAGTCTTGTTTCTCTTTTCATTGACTGATCCCACCATAATTGTAGTATTTTTAATGAAGAAAATGTCTAATCATTATTCATGTATATAATTGGATACATTTAAATATATGATTTTACTTTTTCACCATGCCTTGGATTGAGAATGGATGATAAGCTTATGTTATATATTAGTTGAAAGTTATATATTAATCAAAAGTTTATATTGTTTTCAATTTTATTTGCTATATTAGATCTACAGGGGTTGGGAAACCCTTTTAGAGATGGATGGATGGATGGATGGATGGATGGATGGAGAGAGAAAGAAAGAAAGAAAGAAAGAAAGAAAGAAAGAAAGATAGATAGATAGATAGATAGATAGATAGATAGATAGATAGATAGATAGATAGATAGATAGATAGATAGATGGATAGATGATGTGTGGGTAAGTGATGGACAGAGAGGTGGACAGTTAGATGGATGCGGGAAGAGAGAGCGAGAGGGAGGGAGGGAGAGAAAGAATGAGAGAATGAGAGAGAATGTGGATGATCTGGAGAATTGAGGAAAAGAAAATGTGCCTAGGAAACAATCAAAAAGGAGAGAAGAGCACCCCAGTGGCTTTGCATCAAAAAAAATTATGAAGAAGAAACTCTAATGGGTTCAATAGTTAAATGTAGCAGCAGGAAGCTTGTACTTCAGACTTGCAAGATTCTGTTAATGTAAACTTAAAAGCAAAATAGAATTGGTTCATCTAGTTCACATGATAAAAAAACATAACACCTCAAAATGTAAGTCTGTTACCCAGTAACCCTAAATTATGTGAGTCATTGCCTTTGTTGAAACTTATTCTGCAGGATCTAATAATTTCCCCTCTGAACTTGTGTTGGGTGTATGCTCTGAACATTTCTAACTTTAAACAGCTCTTGAGTAGCCCTATTTAATCAAAGCAGAAACTATGCGTACACAGGAATATTCATATTATATAAGATCTGATTGTGTAGAAGAGAAAATTGCTTTTTAGCAATAGCAATAGCAGTTAGACTTAAATACCGCTTCATAGGGCTTTCAGCCCTCGCTAAGCGGTTTACAGAGTCAGAATATTGCTCCCACAATCTGGGTCCTCATTTCACCCACCTCGGAAGGATGGAAGGCTGAGTCAACCTTGAGCTGGTAAGATTTGAACTGCTGAACTGTAGATAGCAGTCAGCTGAAGTGGCCTGCAGTACTGCACTCTAACCACTGTGCCACCTTGGCTTAATTTTAATTAAAATTTTATTTGAAAGCATCTTCCTTAAAATCAGACAACTAAGAAAGAGGAATAAAATGAACAATTTGAAGCCAAGCAAACTGATTCTAAGTCATATAATTTAGAATGAATAGATTTATTTAATATGCATTCAAAATCCATTTACCATATTTTAAAAGTAATCCTTTTCAGCCTCTACCTGAGATAATCAGATAATTATGATTTCCTTTCCAAAATATCCAGAGGACATCAAGCTAAAAAACTTTAGACTATTTGTTGATCTTTTCCTTTTTTACTTTATTTCTTCATATATATATATATATATATATATATATATATATATATATATATATATATATATATATATATATATATATATATATATATATATATATATATATATATATATATATATATATATATATGAATTATATATTGTCTCTGCACTTCAAAATAATATTTCTTTTATTCTTTGGATATTTTCTATTTCATGTCACTTACATCTTCAATACCAAGCTGTTCTTTTGCTGGGGTCTGTTGGATAACTATGCTGTGATTAGGTAAGACAACATTCTTTTGGTTTACTTTTGTCATTGTAGGTTCTTAATACTAATATAATTCTTCTAGATATTATTTGCTCTACACAACATGGTAGGCACTTTATTAAATATATGCCTAGCCTTCAAGGATTTAAAATTCATAGATTCTTTCTTTTTCTTATCTTGCTGTGTTGTTTTTTGTTATCTTCATAAGAACTCTGTTGTAGAGACTAACTCCCCACCTCCAGTTCTCTCTCTTTCATCTTTTCTCTGAAGAAGAGCAAACTAGTCAAGGTTATGACTAAGTTTAAATGTTAAGCAGGGTAACCTTCAATTACCATTCAGCATTCTAAATTATCACACCACTCTAGATCCTCTTTTAACTTACTATAATAACATTAATAACAAAATAATTTTGTATAGAATTATTGATACTGGGTTTTTACAGCACAATGGTCTAAACCTAAGTTTAAAATGCAATAGAATGGCAAACTTTTCTAAATGAGCTTGTAGAAACCAGTAAGACTCTCCAATGAGTATGACACATTTCAAGGTTTCAATTGTAGCAATGAAATCACAGTGATCCAACTTCAATTGAAAGCAGCAGATCATTTTCTTCCTCCTACAAGCATCAAACATTAAAGTTATAATCTCATTATCTGATTAGCTTCTAAAATGTTTGAATCATGCCTGGAATAACTTTCCTAAAATATATAACTGACATGTTCTGCAGAAATACTTATTTAAAAACTCCTATTATTTGCATTTCAAAGTAATAAAATGGTGTGATCTTATGTGAAGGCCATCTTTTCTGATGTATAACAAACTTGCTTTCTAAAGCATTATACAATTTTTATTTTCCTCTCTCCAAGCTTAAAAATAATTTAGAAATCACAGTAATAAAATATTAATATTGAATCTAATCTATATTAATGGAATGAAAAGAGTATAGTACAAAATACATATACAATGATAATCCATCAGTGAGCATGACATGTAAGCAGTAATTGAGCTTTAAGGCATGTAAAATTTGTATTATTTACTTTTTTGTGATATTAGTAATGAAATAATGTCCCATATTTATTCTGCAGTTATTGTTTATGATCATTAACGATACATCGTGTGAAAGGAAGCATGAAAAAACTACTGAAGCATTTAGGCCATGGATTTTTTTTTTAATACTACAGAGAAAATATCTTACATAATCCAATGTGATGTATGCTTAAGGGGCTGGATTGGGATGTGGGAAACTAGCCTGAAAATCTTTTTTAGCCATGGAAGTTCAGTTTGGGGCAGTTGCAGGACTACTGTTGTGAGAAAAGTAGGATGCTCCCTTGAGCTCTTGGATACCTAAAATGAAGCAATACAGAGATGGAAAACCTTTTCAGCACAGAGTGCCCAAACCAGAATATGCAATCATGTGCATGAGCACACATGCACGCTGGAGCAACATAAACCCAAAGAGTAGCTGGCCAGTGTGCATGCGCACATCGGAAACCAGAAGACAAGCTGGCGACAGCATGCATGCCCACAGAGAGGGCTCTGTGTGCCACCTCTGGCACGTATGCCATAGGTTCACCATCACAGCTATAGAATAAATTATGTCTCACATCATCTCTGGTTGTCCATGTCCTGGATATTTCAGATAGATCATATGCTAATATACACTGTTATAAACTGATAAATGTCTTTAAATCTATAAAAATATACTTTAAAAACACTAATTATAAAACTTACAACACAGTTAGAATTGCTGCAAGATGAATGATTGAATATAATGAACATACATTTAAATCTATATATGTATTTGGAAGAGGGAATAAAGAATATAATATGGAAACATCTTTGGGATACTATCTAAAAGTGGGTAACAATCCTATTGATTGTTTATTATCAACATTAATTATACAGGCCATTTTTTTATGGAAGATGTAATGCATGCACGCTTCCAAGTTTGGTTTACAATCATCCATTCATACCCTCATAGCCCTGGAAAATAGTTAGATTGAAATCACTTTCAAATGAACACTAAGGCACTTTTTTTTAATAATAATTCATGGAGAATGAGTGAATTTAGCATTTACTCAGCAGGTATGATATCTTAGGCCTAGTCTCACATTTAAAATACAAAAATCATGTCCCATATCCTTTCATCATCAATGTACGAACCTATAAATCCAAATATTAATTTACACATATATTTACATACATATTTTAAAATGATATAATTTCATAGGTGGACATTTTCATTTTAGTATTTCAGTTATTCAGGAAATCATGCACTACTACTTGAATTTTAAATCTCACTTTTATTGTCTATGCACATCCTGCTGTGTAACTTTGTTAACTGAACTGAAGAACCTTTTTGGATAAGATACAAAGAAAAACAAAGATCAGTTGCTTTTGGAAAAAGCACCTTTGGGACAACCATGACTTGGATGACTGAGAATTTCCAAAGACACATGATCAAGGTGGGTTTTCAAAATTTTTGACTTTCTTACCCTGGAGCAAAGCAATCAATACCAGAAACTGTGTACCTAATCAAACTTTGGCATGCTCTGATTCACTGTTTGTATCCCAAACAAACACTTTAGTTGTTGATTGACTAGCCAGATCTGAAACAAGCAGCTCTAATATTTAGATACTGTGTGATTCTGTTTTTAAATGTTACACACTTCCACACATATAACATTTATTTTTTACACAACTTTATAGTTTGTTTATTGAAAAAACAATATACAAATTCTTAAAATAAATACATATTTATATTTGTAAATCCATTCTGTCCCTTCCTTTTATTAATCTCTCATTTCCAAAAACAATACAAAAAATGCTTACTATATAAGTTGTCCTTTTTGATAGCATTGTTACCTTGGACTTGTGAGACTTGTCAAAGATTAGAATTGTGTGGGACTGTGACATTCAGTGGGTGTGAATGTTGGAATTTAAAGAAATGTTGGTGTTCAAGAAGACTTCTATGAATATAATGGACAACTAAGAAAACAGGGCAACTCAAAATTGTCAACTCATATAATGAGAAGCCCTAGCTCTCTAGAGAAGAGTCTAATTGTGGGAAAGGTGAAAATAAACCAAAAAAGAGGACAACCAACAGCCTGCTGGATAGAAACAGTTTCAGTGGGATGAGTGCAAGTTGGAAGACCTGAGAGATTTGGTTAGGAATAGACCATCATGGAGAAAATCTCTGTGATTTCCTGAAGTAAAAAAACACTTGATTGCATATAATCAATCAATCAATCAATCAATCAATAAATTACAATAGGTTTTTCCATTTTATTGTATTTTATTGCTAAATTTACATTTTTCTACATATTCTGTAATAAAATATGCTGCCTTAATATTCTTTTAAAAAGCAAAATACTACATTTGTAAATTAAAAAGTTGTACAAGTTTTATCTATGCTTTAAACATATTGTTGCTTTCTAAAATAAATTAAAACCAAACAAATTTCTCAACCATCATATTCATATCTAAGTAGGTTTTCTGAATTGTTCTCTACCTGTTCCCTTAATGATAATTTTTAGCCCTTTAAGTCCATAGCAATACAGAAATTTAAGATACTGCAACTGGATTTAATATAATCATAATTGCATATAACTGCATGCCAATAGCTTACTGTTGCCGTATTTTTATTTTCATGGTTTTAACAGTTTTAATATAATTTTATATTGATTTATTATTGATATTGTTTTAATTCTTTCTTGGGAGCCTCCCAAAGTTTGTATAAAATGGGTAGACATATAAATGTTTTAAACATGAAGTAATAATAATTTATCCATATTAAATTTTAAGGCCAAAATAATATTATTCTTTTTTTTAATAAAGTATGAATATGTTTTGATGAGAAACAATGTATGTGTTGGCAAGACACCGTGACTTCCCACAATCCTCCCCAATTCCAATTTTCATTACTTCACCCTTTTTATCTATGGCAATTAAGTCATTTGTTCAAGTGATTACTTTTGAATAATTGCTGCCTTTTAAGAACAGGTTAATAGAAACCTCCATATTTAAACTGCAGATTCAAAGAGTGATGCTTATTATGCCATAGATTGTACAGAATAATATATCCACTGATCGCTTCTAACCCAGCTCCATTAAGACAAAAGCTGTAAACTTCAGCTGATTAATATATTACATAAATGGTTTATTAAAACGCATTTTAAGCATTTTCACTCATCAAGAGTTGACAAATTTGAAGAGCACTTCATTTAATTAATTCTCCAGGAATGTTTTGCATGCAAAATGAGCGCCCACGGGACATTGAGTACACAGAAAAAGCTGTACTATTATTGCTACAACTTACTGAGAACCAGTCGATCTTACTTCCCATTGTGCCATAGCTGCTATAGTATGTAGAAAGCAAATTAATCAGAAAATATATGAAGATTAGAGAATTTGAAGCCATATCGGCCTTGTGGAATAAACTAAATAGGAATCAAAACCAGATAAGATAATTCTATTTTATTGTAAAGCTACATAGACAAAATCTTGCAAGTCTGAAAGTATATATCTCCTCCCTATGTCTCCTGTAGAACCTAAGAAACTAGGGAGAGTTCTCAACTTTTTGCACCTCTGACTATCCTGATGTAGACTATCCCTTGGAGCATCTCTTGGCCCTATCTCCAAAGGCCTTCCCCACATATCATCACAACCTGCAACAATAAAGGAAGTTTTTGTAGTTATGAAAAGGACTAAGGGACTTAATCTAGATCTGGGTTGTCAAACTCGCAATGAGTGACATATGGCAACTTTTTTTCCATTTTGCTAAAGTAGGGGTGGGCATGACCAGTACATGATGCATCCGGTCCACAGGCTGCAAGTTTGACACCCCTGATCTAGATATTCTGCCATTTCTTCTTATAAATATTCTGAGGACCAACTTATATAACCTTTACAACACAATATTATTTTATAGAATGGAAAAATTTCTGATAGCTGAAATGAAGCGAATATAGTATTAATAGTTAAAGAGGCCGAGAACTTCTTCATTTTCTATTTCTTTATTTTATGGTCTGACCAGTCTTTGCTTGCAGAAAAATAGTATATCTTCCAATGTACCATTGTGCTACTTTGACATATTGTTGTTTGTAGTTAGTCTGTGTGATCTTCTTGCAGCAATTAACAAGGTAGTCCAGTATTTCTTCAGCTTTTTGCAGAGGTAACATCTGCTGTTTATTGCGGTCTTCTCAATTATGGTTTTGTATACATTTTTTCTTAAGGCTTGGAATTAACTAGTCAGAATTAGCCTCGTCTTAGCCTTTACCAGGTCTTGTCATTATCTGCTACAACTACTATTTTTTAAGTACTGGTCATTTAATACTTTGTCTTACCAGGTCTATTTTCTGTTCTTTATTTGTTCTTTCTTGTAGGTCAGTTAGGTTTTCAGTTCTCATTAAGCTTCTTGGTATACTAGCTTCAGTGCATCTGTTTCATTGTCATTCAGATATTTTTTTCAATACTCTTTTGTTCTTCTTCAACTGTCTGATGTACTTGCAATATTGCATGTCAACTTATTTTCCTTGGTAAGTAGAATCTATTGATATTGCTGTGTGGATGAAGGGCATGATTCATTGTCATTATTTTTCTACTCTTCCCATCCAGGGCTTTTATTCTGTTTGGTTCCAGTCCACTATTCCAGATGTATATTTAAGAATGGAATTGTCCAGGTGTTAATTGACTTGATGGCATTTCCATCAGTGAGTTTGGATTTTAAGATCTTCTTAACTCTCTTGATATGTTCATTTCTAATCTTTTTCAACTTCAGTATTATAGATTTTGCCAGCTTGAAGGATGCCCAAACATTTGTAATGATTGTCTTCATTCAGACATTTGATGTTATTTCATATGGTTCCACCACAAATCCGCGAAGCCCTTATCCGTGGAGACATAAGCGCGAAGACTAATTCGCGCCGTTCAAAGCGCTAAGGAAAAACGCGACCCTACCGCGATGACATAATTGCGGAGGGCAAATCCGCGCCTTCCGAAGCACTCAGCATCCTAAACCTAATCCTAAACCTAACCCTAACCCTAAACCTAACCCTAACCCAAACCTAACCCTAACCCTAACTCTAACCCTAACCCTAACCCTAAAGCAAACCCCTAAACCTAATCCTAACCCTTACCTTAATTTAAATCCCCTTTCTGCCGCTGCACTGTTTTAAAGCGCCCTTCTGTCGCCGCGCTGTTGTTGCGGCGGTGATGATGCGCAGTGATGACGGCGCGGATTTAGCGACGCGATTTTATCACCACTATTTTGACGAGTTCGGTTTTGTCGTGCCACGATTTCATATGGCATCTTGATTCCTTCAGCTTTCACCATTTTCCTCCATTTGATGATGAGGATAGTGTATTTGTCCAGTGCAAACTCCATTGTAATATCTTGGCTGTACATATGGTCAGAGTTGAATGGTTCTATTTCAGATGATGTTTTTAAGTACAACTTCAAATCATCCATGTAAAGGAGGTGAGACAGCCCAGCAGATGTTTTTGACATGTAATAACCATGACCAATATTGAATTATTCAGTATTGTTGACAGAGGAATCAGTGCAATGATAAACACCATGCTAGTAGAATGTGATGGATCTATACATGACCTATTCCGCAAGACATTATGTGACACATGGAAAGTTTTGCATCAGGAACATTAATTGAAACAATATATCTATCAGTTTAATATGAGAATTCTGTTATCTATATGAAAGTATTTGCACATTAAATATCTGACTTTGGAAATAAATAAAGTGGAATGTTAGCAAATGTGAAACATATGTGCTCTTTCCCATCTCAAATTAATATAGATGCACACATATGCTTCAGTGATATGACTTTTTTTAATAAAAAAAGACTAATGATTTGCTTTTATAAAAAGACATCAGTTGAGTTGTAGAATTTTTTAAAAACCTTCTCTAAAAAAATTAGTTACACTGTTATTGAACCCAAAGACTTAAAACTTCTTTAAGGCTTTCACAGAGCTATTTACAGCGTAAATGACTGAGTTGTTAACATTTCTTTCAACATATGACTTGAGGGGATACATGCACTCTACAATTAAGTACATAGCACCTACAAACATTCTGCTAACCAGATTGCTAATTAGCATGCTGTTTTTTTATAATGCTTCATAAAACTCTACTTAATACAATCATATGAGAAAAAAATCATTAAAAGTTACTTCAATTGCTGCTATGCACGGTATCTCATGGCTCACATTATCCCTACAGCCATTTTATTATGATTATTGCTCACCCCATGATTTTCATTTGATATTGATTTGAGAACCCTGAGGGCAAGCACAGACTCCTCAGTAGCTTTGTGTAGTACTTCCTAAACTTTTTACTTCATTACCCAAAGTTACTTATCAGAGAGTTCTTTTTACCTAGTATAAGTAAAACACATTAAATAAATTTAAATGTCCTGTTGTTATTGGGCAGTTGCTTAATATGTCATTACACAAAGAAAAAAACACATCTTTTATCCAATTTGGGATAATTTACTTGGATTTGGAAATTACTGAGCTAGTCCAAACAACTTACTCTCTGTTTTGAGTCTCTATTAAAATAATACAGCATCTATTCCACTTTATAATGCCTTGGTAAGGCCACACTTGGAATACTGCATTCAGTTTTTGTCACCACGATCAAAAGATGAAAAGATGTGGAGACTCTAGAAAGAGTGCAGAGAAGAGCAACAAGGATGATTAGGGCACTGGAAACTAAAACATATGAAGAACGGTTGCACGAACTGAGTATGTCTAGTTTAATGAAAAGAAGGACTAGGGGAGACATGATAGCAGTGTTCCAAAATCTCAGGGGTTGCCACAAAGAAGAGGGAGTCAAACTATTCTCCAGGGCATCTGAGGGTAGAACAAGAAGCAATGGGTGGAAACTAATCAAGGAGAGAAGCAACTTAGAACTGAGGAGAAATTTCCTGACAGTTAGAACAATTAATCAGTGGAACAGCTTGTCTCCAGAAGTTGTGAATGCCCCAACACTGGGAGTCTTTAAGAAGATGTTGAATAGCAATTTGTCTGAAACGGTATAGGGTTTCCTGCCTAGGCAGGGGTTGGACTAGAAGACCTCCAAGGTCCCTTCCAACTCTGGTATTGTATTGTATTGTATTGTATTGTATTGTATTGTATTGTATTGTATTGTATTGTATTGTATTATTGTATTGTATTGTATTGTATTGTATTGTATTGTATTGTATTGTATTGTATTGTATTGTATTGTATTGTATTGTATTGTATTGTATTGTATTGTATTGTATTGTATTGTATTATTCTCTAATTCCTGGGTGGCAGAAATCCGTTGAATTTTATTCAGCAGATTTTTGGATGATTTTCAGTAAAACAGCAGTGTTTCTGACTACTGTCTAATAATATTAACAGTTTCCCCTTATATTTGATAACTGAAATAAAATGTTTTAGGGGAAAGCAAGAAATATATTTTCAAATTTTGTGATATTGGTTTTGATATTAATCACAAATTATTGGGCTCAGTATATGTCCAAAAGCATCTTACAGCTAAACTACTTCTGACTAAAATTGGTAAACATTAAGATTAAAATTAAATAACAAATAATCAAGTAAATCCCACAATGGGATCACCTGTTGTCACAGCATTAAAAGCAAACTCAACCAAAACCAGTAAAGTGATAAACAAACAACACAGGAATTTTCTGACAAGGAATTTGATAAGTCAGAAATCAAAGCAAGCTTACAGTCAGAGATGTTTCAATTGTTCTGTCATACCGCCCAGGTTGTCCCCTAAATATTAAAAGTTTTTAGCTCCAACTGAGCACAATTGGCCCTCATCATCTCTGGTTTCTTTGGCAGACTAGTTCTAAATAATCTAATGTCTTATTATCTCTTAAAGTTCTTGAATACTTGCATTTGTCTTCTGATATTTTATCTTCAGATGATAATCTCAAGGAATCAATTCAGACAAGACCGAGTGGCTATTGATGTTGCCTCCCAAGGATGGTCCCGACATACCACCTCTTAGCCTGGGGGGCGAAGTTATTCGCCTCTCGGAGAGGGCTCGCAATTTGGATGTCCTCCTGGACCCACAGCTGACATTAGAACACCATTAGTTGGCTGTGACCAGGGGGGCCTTTGCCCAGGTTCGCCTGGTGCACCAGTTGCGGCCCTATCTGGACCAGGAGGCACTTTGAATGGTCACTCACACCCTTGTCACCTCAAGACTGGATTACTGTAACGCACTCTACATGGGGCTGCCCCTGAAGAGTGTCTGAAGACTAGAGCTGGTCCAGAATGCAGCTGCGCGAGCAATAATGGGTGTACCTAGATACACCCATGTTACACCTATCCTCCGCGAGCTGCACTAGCTTCCCATTGGTCTCCGGACCCGCTTCAAGGTGCTAGTTGTTACTTTTAAAACCCTCCATGGTATTGGACCTGGCTACCTGAGAGACCGCCTCCTGCCATTCACCTCCTAACGACCAATAAGATCACACAGGTTGGGCCTCCTCTGGGTGCCATTGACCGGACAATGCCAGCTGGCGACTCCCCGAGGGAGGGCCTTCTCTGTAGCTGCACTGGCCTTGTGGAACGAGCTACCCGCAGAGATACAGACCCTCACCACTCTCCCGGCCCTCCTGGCTGTTCCGGCAGGCCTGGGGCTGTTGATTAATTTCCAGCCCCACCTGATGGAATGGATGTTGCATTAATTTTAATATTGTATCTTTTATATATTTTAAATGTTTTTACTTTATTGTGAACCGCCCAGAGTCCCTAGGGAGTGGGCGGCATACAAATCTTATTAAAGTCAAAGTCAAAGGAATAGATGAAAAAATCTCTTAGTTCATACTAGGGTTTCTAGGACCAAGTCTGGGTAGGGCCTAGAATTAATGTGCCTGGCTTTTGAGGTTGACTCTTAATATAAGGCCCTCTTTATAATTCTCTTCCCTGTCAGAGAAAATAATCTATCATCATATAATATTGGTAGAGATTGGCATTCAACATAGAGATATAGTCATCTATAAGCTATTTTATCCTTCATGACATATCATGTCTCATAGATTTGCAATTTATCTCCATGTCAGCAGGACTCCAGGATATAAGTTAACTTATGCTACTGTTTTCCCCTTAATGGAAGTACTTGAAAGGTGTGGGAAGTGGGCAAATGAGAGGACTAATAAAGAGAAGAGTCAAGGAATAACACAGATCCATAAATACTGAATGGACTGAAAATTGGGAGGATGCTTAGCTTCTATTCCACAGGATTACTTTGACACATAATGGTGAATGGATCGAGGAATCTGGCTATGCTTTTCCTGAGATGACTTTAAAGAAGTAAATGTTGGCTAGACTGCCATTTACAGGCAGCCGAGGATGCTGATTTCTTGAACTATTTCTTTAAATTGTCCTTTCAATATGCCCAATACCGTTGGTGTTCCTATAAAAACTGCCTGTCTTTTGTGAGCATATTTAGAAATGGCTCCATAGTTAGAAAATATGGTGAGTAAAATCAGCAATAAAAAAAGGGCAAGGATGGTGGGGTTCGCTGTTGGTACTCCACAGATAACAAAGCTGGTACTGCATTTAGCTTTTAACACTCCTCCTTCCTCCAGTCTTCCTCCTCACCTGAGGAAAACACCTGATGAAATAAAGTACTTTTAAAAGATGCTTTAGTAATTACGTAAGTTGCATAATAATCTTTAGATATTATTTCTTTGATTTTATTTTAACTATTCAAATGACCAGAACAAAATATTTCAGCTAATTTTATCTTGTGTTTCTTGCTGAAAAGGTAAAATTGCAAAATTAGGTACTTGCAAAGAAAAAACCATACACATAGCCTCATAAGCCACACAATTCTTCATAAAATCTTTTTAAAAGGGCATGAACTCTTTTCAGAAACATTAAAAAGTATGTGCTTGTCAAATTGTCCTGTTAAGTCAAATCTAACCTACAGCTTATCTTTCCTTAGGCTGATAATGTTCTAGTTGATATGGCATGTCCCTAAAGGTTTGTCAAACAGGGAGGGACATGTTAGAAATGCACTAGCCTTTCTTAGGCAAAATATATGTTTACTGAACACTATTAGCTAATTCAGGCATAGAAATTGGTAGTAAATGGAACTCAGTATAATCCAGAACGTCAGGAAACTACATTAGAAAACAAAGGTCACATTGCCAAACAAAATCTCATTATTGCTGCCACTGTAAGAAGTCTATACCTCTATTCCATCAGAGATCAAAATTCAAAAAGCAAAATTCACAAATAGCAGTGTGATAGATTTAAGTAGATTTTTTAAAAGGTAGGTTGCTTTATTGTTCTGCTTTAGCACATGCTATCTTAAAATCAAAATGACATGTGGTAGATGATATTTCAATATTTCAACAACATTTCATGGAAACATGAAGCAGACACTGAAAATGGGATTTTCAAGGATCTAGGAATGACATAGCACAGTATAAATTTATTAAGTACAAACCCAGATTTCAACATAATTATCATGAAAAGAAAAAATAGTCTACAATGTAAAATGCCATTTACATTGCATCTTACTTTCTTGTGTCAACATGTTATTTGCCATAGCATGTGAAATTTGAGGTTGCTATTCATAAGCCATGTTAGAATTGAACAAATAATATTCTGAATCTTTGACCAAACTTCATTTGTAGAATGAGTGAATGTGCTTATACAGTTACACATGGATTTGCAGAATTAAACTTGAACTCTTGAACATTTGTGTTTCCCTATGATTCTTTCTCTCAAGACTTACAAATCATAATTTATTGTCTGTATTAAAGTTATTGTTTATCTTAATATCCCATATTAATTCTAAGGGAGCTGTTTGATAAAACATTGTAAGAAAAACTGACTATGGGAAGTTGCTCTATAGTTGAGTAATGAAAAAAATAATTGGTCTATTCATTTTGATGTATTGAAAAAGGAAAAAACAGAATAAAAGTTATTTTTATTCTGTCAGTCTGCCTATTTATACATCTACACTCTACCTTTCTTCAAGACAGCAAGTATAAAATAGCATATTAATAATAACTAGTTTGTATAGTGGTTAAAAGACACTGGGCTAGAAATCAAGCAATTGTGAGTGATAGTCCTACCTCAGGCTTGAAACCAACTGGGTGACCTTGGATTATTCATTCTGTCAACCCTCAGAGAAAGCCAAACCATTTCCAAAAATCTTACTCAAAAAGATTAGTCCAGGGAGTTGTCAGGAGTACAGATTGATGTAAAAAATAAAGAGTTAATAGTTGCCATGCTTTATACAATTCTTTTTCAAATTGTCCATTTTGTTATGTTTATTAAACATATATGTCTGTATCATTGCAATCAACAATATTTTTTATTGCTTGCAAATACAAAGTGGCAAAATGTCAGGACTAGCTTTTATAAAATTTGAAATGCAGAAAATATGATTTGAGAATTACAATTAAAAACTTGCTTTGATTATTTACAATAATCAAATCACAGATTCAGATCACAGCATTAGTGTGGAAGGATGGAAATATCACTTCCTTTTTTTCAAGGTTTTACACCATGGGCTGTGCATTTCCCTGAGATGTTTTCCCTTTTGTAGCATGCAGTAATACTTTAATATGAAATTTCTATTTTCTGTACTCCCAGGTGTTTCAGAGAAGGATGAATGGTAATTATTTTGCAATGTCTCCATGATATAAGAAAATTATAGGCAATAAATTATGGAAAATGTAGAGATAACCAAAATACCATCTTTGATGTCTTACAGTTTTCTACATTTTGTTCTCCAAATCTATAAACTACTGCAATATATATTTTCCCTTTTATTATTGGTATTTTATTTTATTTTAGTACGTCAAAATTCATTAGCATTAAACATGCATTGGAATGAGCATGAACTAGATATGAAGCATGGAAATAGAATCACCCAAAATCCATTTCTATTTTTAATGCCATTTTTAAATTAATGACTCACAGATGCCAATTGTGTATACTGTTATTGTATTTGCTGTCTGCTCTTTTTTTCATTTTACTGTGCATAATATAAACATGACTCAAAGTTTGGATTTTTTTTAAAGGCAGAATATTGCATAGTTATATGCATACAGGTAGTTATTGACTTACAACTATTTGTTTAATCACTGTTAGAAGTTACAAAAGCACCAAAAATATAATTTATAATCAGTTTTCACACTTATGACCTTTGCAGCATCCCTATAGTCATGTGATCAAACCTCAGGTGTTTGGCAACCAGCATATCTTACAATGGTTGTAGAATTTCAAGATCCCAGGGTTTTTATCTGCAACTTTCTTAGGAAGCTCCTGGCAAGCAAAGTCAATAGTGGAAGCCAGTTCTGCTTAACAAACACATGATTCACTTAACAAGTGATTTGCTTAAAAATGGTTTAAACTTTACAACCTTGTAAAAAAAAGATTTTAAAATGGGACATGACTTACTTAATTACTCTCTTGCTTAGCAATGGAAATTTTGAGCTCAATTGTAGTTGTAAGTTGAGCACTACCTGTATCTCAGAATGTATAAAGCTTAAACTTATCCTTGAAAATTTAAGGCTCAACATTTGTAATGATTCTGGGTTTTTTTTTCTTCTCAATATAAACTTGTTTGTTATCCAGACAGTAGGAAAAAAACATAAGGGGAGTATTTATAAACTCTTAAAAGTCAAAATAATGTCAAAACTGCATATGTTAACTATAAAAATTATATTTACATAGTTAATTGTGCTTCTTAATTAAACTCAAGTAGAAGAAAGCAGACAATGGGTATTCATGAAATGAATGTAAGAGCTGTCCAAGTTATTATTATTTTTTCACAATATGAAAACAGCTATAGGGAACATATGTGTTTTGCAATTACACAGCTTTGTTTTATTTCTGTGCCTCTTTCCTAACAGGACCCATCTGGTAAGATATGGAACAACCAGTTAAGAAGATAATACTATTGATGAATATTCATAAACAAGTCTCAACTGACTTCAGCAGACTTAACTTCCAGCTATGTGTGCACAAAATTTCAGTTTAATGTAATAAATGCAATGATTTCAGTAACATTTCATCCTAAAAATATGAATACTATTGCAGCTTAGGTTTCCACATACTTAAGACATTCCACATCCTTAAGACATTATGTTTCTACGTCTCTGTTTGCCTTTTATAATATTTATGCTACAGTATAAATTCTTTGTGTTGCAGTCAGAAAATCATAAAAACTTTGTCAGTTCCTCAGAACTACACTAATATCTGTGGTCAAACAACCCTTCAGAATTTCAATAGACACCAGCACTGTAATAAGGGGCAATTAGCAGAATAATGTTTCTAAGTGCTGATTTTCTTGATATACAGTCCTTATTTAGAAACTGCCACAAAAATTAACTTTGCAACTGGTCCTTGGATTTAAACCACCGCAGGTCTGTAATGCAAAGCAAAGTAAAATGATGACATTTCACTTAGCAACTGCTTTACTCAATGTCCAGGTTGTCAGTCCCAATTGTAGTCACTAAATTAGGGTTACTTGTTACAGGGTAAATAAATGGAAATTTATTCCATTTGTTAGAAGTACAGTATATACCTACATAAGGAAAATTTCTATAATCTGAGTTCTATTTCAAAATGTAAGTAGAATATATCTTTATGATATGTCTGTAGCATTTTCCTTTGAAAACAACGTTAACACCTGTGTGCTTTGGGAGGGAAAAGGAAGATCATGCAATTCCTCGATGTATGAGGAACAAGTTCTAATTCATTCTATCTTCCCCATATTCAGAAGGCATGACTATATTATAAATCAAGATTTATTCTTTCATTGAGGAGTTTAACATGTGGTTTTTGCTATATTATTCTATTCTATCTGTGGAATATTTTGGGGAGAATCATCTGGCACACATTTAATGGTCTTCTGGGGCATTAAGTAGAGGATTTTTTTAAAAAAAAAAAAACTCCTAGCACTTCAGCAACTCTTTTAGTGCTCTTTAAGTTTTATCTGTTGTTCCTGGTGCATTTGCTACTATGTTATCATTCCAGTTAGTGATTCCGATCTAGTGTTTTGTCATCCTTAAGTTTTATAGACTTAATTAAACCAAAGAAATGCAGCTACTGGGCAGTTTAAGAATATAATAAACAAATAGAGTGATTCATGGGAAAGCTCAGCTATTTAGTATGCTTGTTAAAAATGATTCAACATTATTAATTTCCACACTGCTATGATACTGAGAAATTTATCAGTTTAGTTTATGTCACTATAAATAATTTAAATACTTCTTTTGAGTTTTTATTTAGAACTCATGGAAAAAGTAGATAAATATTAATTTATAATTAATTACTTCAAAATAATAGATATGATGTGTTATTTCATTAGTTATAATTAATCCAATAACTAATTTGACAGAAACGAATTATAAGAAAATTACTCTTAAAGAGAACATTTGTAGCTCAGGATTGAAATAAGAAGTCACTGGTGATCTCTGAGCTTGGTTGGGTTTTTTTTTTTTTTTTGCAGATGTTTCATTATCCAAACTGGATAACATCATCAGAGACTAATTGCAGATTTATTGTGTGTACTTGCAATGTGTTGTGTCTATGTGTGTACACATTTGTATGAAGATATTCTTTGGCTTGCCAATAATTAACTGGAAGTATGCAACATGGAACTAAAACTTAACTATAGTACTTACAGCATTAAAGTTGGGGAAGAGATTGACAGCTGCAGCAGTGTCCAGTGGGAATGGAAGAAAGGGTTTGAGATCCAATGATGGTGGCAAGGAGGGGATTGAAGATCGTACCAGGGTTGGAAGAACAGGGCTCTGGCATGTACCTCCTATATAAGGAAAAAGAAAAGAATAAATGAAATCATATATAATGGTTTCTCAATTTAGTTACATTCTCAGTTGGACAGCAGGTATTAAAACCAAATCAGTAAATAATCTTTTTTTTATCATTCCCATTTTTTTAGGAAGCCTAGCTGGAAACAGTTGTTTTTTTTCCACTAGCTTTTCAACTGTTGTGTTGATTTCCAGATTGCTCCAAGTACATTGCCAGTGTAAACCCTTGTCTCTCGTAATATCAGCCAATATTTTTTTAAGAATAATAATTCTTTTGAGATTCTGTTTACTGAAAATATTACTTGGACAAACTAAGGACCTTTGTCAATTAAATTTATTTAGTCCAGCCACATTGATGTCAGGATTATTTAAGGAGTATCAAATTGATATTGATAACAATCTGAGAAATATTTTCCTAGTTCCTTCTTTTGTCTTCTTGTTCTGGCTCTTTAAGGAATGATCCATGATAATATTGCCTTGTTTTCTAATGATTTGTTCTATTTCATGAGTATGCCTACAGCATAGAATAAGATACAACACATCCAAAACAGCACTTACATTACATAATTAAATGTTTTATGAATGACAAATTACATGATTAGGTTTGCAAGGAAATTTAGAGCTTTAACCTAAGCTAAGGAGCAAAACCTGAAATACTTTTTCATAAGTCCGATGCAATCTTTAAGAAAACAGTCCAAATATACACCTGTCTTCTTAAAATATTAACAGCACTTTGGACCATTTTAAGCAATGCTGCGTAACATCTCGCTCATAATCTTTGCTTCACTTTTGATTCCATGAAGCTGAGGAAGCCCTTTGAGGGATATAAACCTTTAGATTTACAGGGACATTTTGCCATGCTCCCTTATTGTGGTATAGTACTCTTTTTAAGCACTTATTTAGGATATAGTTGTCAGCACTAATGGCTGACAACTAGAATTAAATTATTGAATTAGAGATTGGCAGTTAGGAGGAAGGTGAACAACTCATCCTTCTCAGAAGAAAAAAGAAGTCAGAAACATTTGCCTTTTTAAAAAAGAAGAAAGGACTTATGCAGCTCTACCATTGCAACAAATAAACCTACATTGATGCCTGTAATTTTCTTCTTTCCAAATTACTGTTTAAAATTGTGGTTTTGCCAATTTATTTCAAACAGTCTCTGGCAAGTATCCTAAAGCATGCCCGCAGGCAAAAGTAATATGAAAATTAGCCATGAAGTATGATTTTATTGATCAAAGACAGCCTATTATAATATGAATGGGAAAAAGGATAGAAATACGTTTTCAATTTACTCCATATAATTAAAAACCATTTCTGTTTGCACACTTAAAGATTTTCTTTTTACTCTTAATAAATTAATTCATGCATTTATCCATAGCATTTGTATGGGGGCTTTATAATTAACTTCTGTGACTGATTTCAGTGAATAACCTAGTAAAAGACACTGTTATGAAAGCAGGCATTACAATATGAAATGAAGCATTCTCTAAAATTCTGGACAGAATTTTCAAATCATTTAGAAAATATATTGTTATATTAATCTTTGCTTTCCTGATAACAGTAGGAAAGACATATTGAAATGAAACCATACTTGGATTTTCATAAGCATATTTCTCTTTGACATGGATCACCATTTGTTCCTAACTCCTTATGACAGGTTGTAACATATTCAATAGTCTGAAAACCTAGAGGTATTAGTTTAAAATGGTTCTCTATTTTGGTACAACTCTAGATCTATATCGTAGGTATTATTTTTTTAAAAAAATCAGGAAATTCTTAAACTTTAACTGTATTCTTTTAATCTGACAGACAGAAGCAGACTGTAACAACCAGGTGTCAGGAGTTAAGAAAAAAAAGCAAAGAAATGACATACACATAGTTCACCATATTTCAGAGTACAGTTAGTGAGGATTTAATAGATAGTCATTTTCACTGTGGCAAATAATCATTTATTAATAATATCTTTATATTTCACATATATATAACAAATTTTTCTTTCATTAGCAAATCTGGCAGCGGAGATACCTTGAATCTAAATTGAATCAATTGCACAATACAGTCTTTGATTAACAATCCAAATTAGGAGCAACAACTTTATTGTTAAGTGACATGGTAGTTAAATGAAGCATCACAGGACTGCAGTGTGCTTATGACTTCACTTTTGCTGTGGTTAAGTCAGGCATCATATGATTATAACTTATGATTTATTCCTGGCTTCTCCGTTGACTCTGGAAACTAGCTGTGATTTATTCCTGGCTTCTCCGTTGACTCTGGAAACTAGCTGTGAAGCATGCAAATGGTGATCATGTAACTGTGTGATGGTTGTAAAGACCCACCAGTTGAATGGTGATCATGTGATCACAAGGATATTACTACAGTTATAAGCACAAGAATTGGTTGTAAAGTTAGTTTTTCAGCATTGTCATAATATCAAAAAGTTGCTAAAGGGAAGACAGCTTTTAAGCAAGTATATCTGTATGAAAATGCTGTGAGAAAATATCTCAACTGAGGCTCCATTTCAGCTTTTAAGTGAATTCATGATATAGTACACTAAATTGTCCATTCTTCAAATCAGTTGACAGCCCTTTCTTACTATCTTTTTAGTTATTTTCTAAAATGCCTGACAAAATTTTAGTGATAAGGAAATGTCTGTCTAATAAATCAAGCAGATTAATTTATAGCTCATATTTATTTCACATTGTATAGTGACTTCCTTGGAATCTCTTGGTGATTTACAACACTTGTGAAAGTGGAAATTGAATCCGACCTTTAGAAAAGAGCTATTATGGAAAGAGAGACAATAAAAGAATAATACATGGAGTCAATGTTCATCTTAAGAGAACCAGACAGTCATTCGTCAGCTGGTTAAATATCAGCTAAATTGACCTGAGGGAATCAGGTGCATTTAAGACACTGCAATGAGTGCTGAGAATGTTGGCCACATAGACCAAGTATTTGATAAATCCAGTGCTCAAGTACAATAACTGAATATAAACATAATAAAAATAAGAACCAGACAGTTACAAAGCAGAATGCTGTTTTTCATAGATTAAGTCAGTTAGCCAATCAAATTCTTCTGCCTGATACTCATTTCCATTTGACGGATTTCTACAATGCTCTAAACAATAAGCATTCTATAGTCTCTGAACACAGACTATCTTTACTATCTTTTGTTTTTTCCTTGCTTTCTCCCAAGGGTTTTTCTCCCACAAACTGCAGGTTCCCTCAAAACAAATGCTCTCTTCTTCTGAAGAAGGGGCCCATTTTTGCAACATAGGCACTGGTATTCATGAATTAGAATGGGCAGATTAGTGCCTATAGGTGCCATGATTTCTGCAAAAGTCTTAAACAGCAGGAATACTTCACTAGTTCATGTGCTAGTCATTCCCGATTCTCAGGGTTGGTGTCATCTCCGTTTCAAAGTCAAAGAGCCAGCATTGTCCAAAGACGTCTCCATGATCATGTGTGTGACATGGCTAAACCGGTGGTGGGTTCCTACAAGTTTGGACTGGTTCAACCGAACCGGTAGTGGTCTGGCAGCCTGGATCACTGGAACCGGCAGTGACCCAGGCCTTCCATACCCCAAACCAGTTCTCCAGTTCTTGTTTTTTAGTTCTGCACATGCATAGAGCAATTTTCATTGCACAAATTTAATTTTTAATTTTTAATGTGTGCATGCATAGCTGTATTTGTGGGCAAATATGTATGTATGTGAAGCGAACTGGCAGTAATGCCAGCAGCAACCACCCTTGGACTAAATACTGAAAGCTAACAGAACGCTGTTACCTTCCCACCAAAGGTGGTTCCTATTTTTCTACTTGTATCTTTACATGCTTTCAAACTGCTAGGTTGGCAGAAGCTGGGACAAGTAACAGGAGCTCACTCCATTACGCAGGGATTCAAACCATTGAACTGCTGACCTTTCTGATTGACAAGCTCAGCGTCTTAACCACTGAGCCACCGCATCCCTTTTGATATGCATTACTTTGGTATATATTAATTTCACCTTATTCAGATGTACTTTTCATCAGAATCAGTTGCCAACCGATAATATGAACAGTTGAAAAAAGAATTAGTTGCTTTGCCTAACAATAATTCAGTTTGACAAACACAGATTGGAGTGGCAGAATGTTAGGATTTATGTTCACCAACAATAAATGTTATCCTAAAGATACTCCATGTTGCTCCACATGCCAGAGCAAACAACTATAATGGCAAGCTGCAAGTAAGAACTATATAAGAAATATCTTATGGATAAACATCATAGAAATGTCTTTGCCAAGTAGAAAAGATGTCTTTAAATTGTTAAATAAACTCAATCATTTTGCATATTTTAAATGAAAGTATTTTGTTCTGTTTATATGCTTGTATTCAGTTCTCATAACAATAGTAACCAAAACATCATCTGTTAGGTTTTGTAACATCACAGTCATAATAGAACAGATTTATTCTTCCAGGAGAAAAATTACATTTTCCTATCAGTTCTGAATTGTTTTCAGGCCTGGAAAGTGCAAAAATATTTGATTAAACAATATTTCCTTGATCTTTCAGAACAACTTAGGTTCATTACAGTGTAATAGAGACCTGATAACACTGAAATTCTCCTATAATCCCCAATGATACTTTTATTTTAGCTTTATGCTATATTGGGGAAATAAGGACTATACATTAGGTATAGAAAAGTAAAAGACTAGTGGTGATATGAATTCCTGCCAGCTAATTGTTATAAGATGGCCCTGTGATTGTATGTCATTATCTCAGGTGAAGTCAAGTGTATCATAGGATTTTACTTTTTAATATGAAAGAAGATTAATAATCATAGACATTTCATTTATTAAATTAAATTATTAAAACAAATTTAGATTTTGTCTTGACTGTCTTGTTTGCTTTTTACAATACAGCTTCAGAATTCCATTAAAGTATTCATTTGTATTCAGGACATTTGGATTCTCAAATGGTGTGCATAAAATATTTGCACAGAATAGCTTTGACAATGTGAAACTCATAATGTTATATGTAACATCCCAGTGTCTGTCTGTCTGTCTGTCTGTCTGTCTGTCTGTCTGTCTGTCTATCTATCTATCTATCTATCTATCTATCTATCTATCTATCATCATCATCATCATCATCATCATCATCATCATTATTATTATTATTATTATTATTATACAATTGTATCACAGCGGCCAGTTGTTTCGCCGGATTTGGCATTGGTTACTAGTCGGGCCCCACCCAGGGGCCTAGGATGTTGTAACATATTTTCTTAATATGCGTGCAGATCCAAGCAGTGCGGCTTTTTGCATTTGACTGATGGTGATTTTGTCAATTTTTAACTGTTTTAAATGTAATTCCAGTGCTTTTGGAATAGCACCCAGTGTGCCAATTACCACTGGAATTATCACTGCTGGTTTGTGCCATAGTCGTTGAATCTCGATTTTTAAGTCCTGGTATCTTCCGATTTTTTCATGTTCCTTCTCGGCGACCCTGCTATCACCTGGTATCTTTCAATTTTTCTAGCTGTTGCTGTTATCTGCTGTTTTACAATCTCTACAGCTTCATTGATGTTTCTTGTATCCAATCTATATCTTCTGATTAGCCGATCTATGATTTTTTGTTTTTGAGCCGTTGCTCATGCATGTTCTTTAAGTTACTAGCATCTGCCCTTAATTTTTTTACTTTTTGTTCTAATCGGATTTTCCACTTTGGCTTTGATGCTTTTTCTGTTGTGTGACTAGGTACTTTGATTTTAATGCCTATTCATTAGTGACTATTACAGCTGTGCTGTACATTAACTGGTTTGTTTCCAAGATGGATCCTGATTCAATTGTTGAAAACACTGCATTAACCATTTTCATGATAGGGGCCAAAATTTTCTTAGGCACAGTTTTTAGTGATGGTAAACGTTGCCTTTCCTCATTAAGCAGAAAATGCTCTATGATCTTATCCTTCAATTCTTTTTGTTTTTGAGTTAGTTCATCAGTTGGTTCAGTGATAACTGGTTCTAGTGGTGGTTGTGTTATTTCCTCCCCGAGAGCTTCTTCTGGAAGTTCTACTATAATGTCTTTAGTTGTGTATTGAATATCAGTTATTTCCGCTTGTGATATTGTTTTTTTGGTTTTGCAATTTGCCTGAATTTCCTGAAGTTCAACTTCACTAAACACTTTATTCCGTATAATAAATCGCCTTTGATCTGCTAGTCATTGTTCACTAACATTTGAATCTGTTGTTGTTTCCATAATTCATACATTCGCTTTAAAAAACCTCTTTTTTCTGGCTCTGAGTTGTAGTAACAGGCCATTATAGCACGGTTTTCATCTGCACTATGTTTTGGTCATTTTGTTGGCTGGTAAAATTGTCGACGGATATCCAGGGACCCCAACATCCGCCGCGGCCCTTGTTAACCTGCACGACGACAGATGCCGTATAGAATTTTTATTCGTTTCTTTCACCATATTGTATGGGTTGGCGGGGTTTTTTTATGGGGCCAGGTTGCCAATCTGACCCCAACCCTTCTCCTTTCTCATTCGGGCTTGGGACCGGCAACGGCGGAGTTGTTATTATTATTATTATTATTGGAATATTTTAATCAAAATACTATTTCATATTCACTCAAATATTCATTTTTGTAACATTGTAA
Source organism: Thamnophis sirtalis (assembly GCF_051295495.1). Classification (NCBI taxonomy): domain Eukaryota; kingdom Metazoa; phylum Chordata; class Lepidosauria; order Squamata; family Natricidae; genus Thamnophis; species Thamnophis sirtalis. The sequence goes on from NW_028261384.1 coordinate 46,638,826, forward strand.
GTTTTGAGGTTCGGAATGAGGGACGCGACCACAAGGTGAACAACTAACAGGCTTTTATTCCAGATAAGTATGACAGCGATTCAGTTCGTAACTAGCCCGCCAAACCTTATATACTCGGGCTTCAACCAATCAGCACCAGACTTCCAGCCGGCAACAGCCTCCCTCGCGTCCTATCCAATCCAGACGGAGGAGGCTGTTGCTGGCCAGCACAAAGGTGCTGAAGTACAAGAAACAGTGAGGCCATTTACATGGCTCATACATATTCATTAACTTATGAATACTTAACACCCCTTCCCCCCAGTTCTGCGCATGCTCCGCGGGTGGAGCATGCGTAGTCTTGCAGGTAGGCGGGGCGGTGCCGGACCCGCCCTGATCTACGCAGTTCTCCACTAGTCGTCGGCGGAGGAGGACCTCCTTGTGGTAGCTCCTCCCGGAAGGGGGTGTAGCTCCAAGGCACGCCTTCTTGGGATGGCCCAGAAGGAGGGCTCAACTGTCCCGGTGAGTAGGGCCGAGGTGGCGTGTCCACTGTGATAGTTTTGTGTTTAGAAGGCGTGTCGGGAGGGAGGAACCTTGGCCTCGGTGGGGATTGTTCTGCGGCGGCTTGAGCTGATTGTGGAGGTTCCCGGCAGGGGGCGCTCGGGCAGGTTGGGCCTGGTGTGGCGAAGGCCCGCGGCGTGTTCTCTCCAGATTGAGCTCTCGGTTGTTGACAGGAGAGGCCTGGAGCGGCGAAGGCCTCACGCTGGGGTTCCGGGCAGGCGGTGCCGGCATCGGTTGGGCCTGGGTTGCCGGCTGGCGGTGGGAGGCGTCTCCTCAATTGATCCAGGTGACACCTCCATTGGGATCCGTCCGCCAGTCCGATTCTAAAAGAACACGGGCCGGTCAGGGCAGTCACAGTGGCTGGCACCCATCTCGTAGGCCCCGAAAATGCCCGGGCCCATACCGCGTCCCCTAATTTAAATGAACGGGAAGGGATAACCCCCAGGTTGCTCGGCTGATCCCCTGAATACAACGGATGTAGCCAGTCCAGGGGAGTCCGCAGGCGCCTGCCCATCAAGAGCTCCGCGGGGCTTCGGTTGGTCGTTGGGCAGGGAGTGGAATGTTGGCTTAGCAGGTAAGCCGCCACTTTCTCCTGCCAGTCGCCCCAGTCCATGCGGCCCAGTGCCTCCTTTGCTGAGCGGACCGCCCGCTCCGCCCGGCCATTGCTGGCCGGGTGGTACGGGGCTATGGGCGCATGTCGAATCCCTTGCATGGCCAGGAACTCCTGGAACGTGGTGGACATAAATTGGGGCCCATTATCAGAAACAATCAGGTCCGGCAACCCATGGGTCGCGAACAGCCTTCTCAAGGCCCGGACCGTACTCTCAGCTGTGGTGGAGCCCATGAGGACCAGCTCCACCCAGCGGGAGTAAGCGTCCACCACTACCAAGAAGTTCTGGCCGTGAAAGGGACCGGCAAAATCTAGGTGGAGGCGCGACCATGGGCCTCTCGGAGCCTCCCACTCACGAGCCGGCCCGGCTGGGGGATTGGGCCTGGATTGCTGACAGGTGTGGCAGCGGCCAACATAGGCCGCTATCTCTGAGTCCAGTAAGGGCCACCAAACATAGCTACGGGCTAATGCCTTCATTCGTGCTATGCCCGGATGATCCCTATGGAGCAGGGACAGGACTTGTGGCCGCAGCGCGGTGGGGATCACCACTCGATCCCCCCAAATAAGGCACCCCCCGTGGAGGGAGAGCTCCGCCTGCCGGGTTTTAAAGGGCTTGAAGCCCTCTGCCACTTTGTCCATTGGCCATCCCCTCGCGACCCAGGAAGCGACCTGGGAGAGGATCGGATCGGCCTTGGTGCAGGCCGCGACATCCGCGGCCGAAATCGGGAAACCGGAAGACGCGATAGACAGGACTGAGAGACAGGGCACTAGGGCGGTGTCGGTCTCCGGTAACGGGCAGCGGCTTAAGGCATCGGCATGCCCCAGCTGCTTGCCTGGACGGTACTGTAGCGTATAAGAATACGCTGCCAGGAACTCCGTCCATCTAGTCATTCGGGAGGAGAGGATGGGGGGGGTCGGCTTGTCACCTGCCAGAAGCCCAAGGAGTGGCTTGTGGTCAGTGACAAGGGTGAAAGGCCGACCATAGAGGTAGTCGTGGAACCTCTTAATCCCGGACACTGCAGCCAGAGCCTCCTTGTCTATCTGGCTGTAATTACGCTCCGCCGAGGAGAGTGTCCGGGAGTAATAGGCCACAGGGGCCTCTAAGCCATTTGGGAGGACATGGCTTAGAACGGCCCCGACTCCATAGGGGGAGGCGTCACAAGCTAACGTCAGTGGCATCCTGTCATTGTACTGGACCAGGACTGCCGCTGACGTCAGAGCTTCTTTGACAGCCGCGAACGCATGCGCTTCGTGGCTCCCCCAGCGCCAGGCCGCAGATCGGTCGAGCAACCGATGCAGCGGCTCGGCTAGTGACGCCTTGTGCGGAATAAAAGGGGCGTAAAAGTTCAGGAGCCCTAGGAACGCCTGCAGCTCCGCCTTGGAGGTGGGTGCAGGGGCGTTCCTAATGGCAGCGACCTTAGCCGGTGTGGGGTGGATGCCTTGGGCGTCAATTTATGTCCACCACGTTCCAGGAGTTCCTGGCCATGCAAGGGATTCGACATGCGCCCATAGCCCCGTACCACCCGGCCAGCAATGGCCGGGCGGAGCGGGCGGTCCGCTCAGCAAAGGAGGCACTGGGCCGCATGGACCGGGGCGACTGGCAGGAGCTGCAGGTTGCGGCTTTGGCTTCCTCTTAGGCACAGTCCTCATCTGGGCCACCACTTCTTCTTCTGGATCCTCATAAGCCAGGTCGTCCTCGACCATGTGGGCTTGTGGAGATGCGTCCGATGAGGTTCGCTCTGGTGTGGCAATCTGCAATCGTTCAATATCGGCCGTGGACTGCTCCGACAGTTCAGCGGCTCGGGCAGTTTCCACGGCCTGCAGTAGTGTAATTCGGTGATTTCGGAACATGCGGCTCCGCAGGTTGACATCGCGGACCCCGCACACAAACTGTTCCACCAAATTTTCTTCAAGGTTGGAGAACTCGCACTGGGCAGCCACCACCCGCAGAGCCTCCAAAAATTGGCTGATTGATTCATTCTGTTTTTGGACTCGCCTGCGGAAGGCGAAACGGCGGGCGATGACTGACGGAGTGGGTGCATAGTGGTTCTTCAATCTGGCCATGAGTTCGTCCCACCCAAGCTTGTATGCTGGCCGTGGGGCTGCCAAAGCTCTTGCTGAGGCGAACATAGATGGCTCGCAGCATGAGAGGAAAAAGCTGCATTTTTCCTCTTCGGTTTGAGCCTGATTTTTGGAAGCGATCAGGTAACATTCGAACCTTTCCATAAACCCCTCCCAAGATTCCCCGGCGGAACCATAAGGGGCAAATGGAGGTAAAGCAGATGTCATCCTGAGGGAGAGATATCGAGAGGCCACAAAAAAAAATTTTTCCTCTTCAGGCAGCGTTCGTTGCCGGTCTGGAACGGCAGCTAACTGTCTGTCTCTCTCTTTTCACCCTAGTGTCGCGGAATCGCTGATCCCACCTTCGTCGCCAGTTTTGAGGTTCGGAATGAGGGACGCGACCACAAGGTGAACAACTAACAGGCTTTTATTCCAGATAAGTATGACAGCGATTCAGTTCGTAACTAGCCCGCCAAACCTTATATACTCGGGCTTCAACCAATCAGCACCAGACTTCCAGCCGGCAACAGCCTCCCTCGCGTCCTATCCAATCCAGACGGAGGAGGCTGTTGCTGGCCAGCACAAAGGTGCTGAAGTACAAGAAACAGTGAGGCCATTTACATGGCTCATACATATTCATTAACTTATGAATACTTAACAGTAAGCAAACATCGGTGAACAATTGAACCTGGAAAGTTCAACTTATTTGGAATGTTCATGAATGCCATCATTGCTTTAATATTGCAAACAGTATTATGGATTTTAAGCCAAAAATTATATTTACATCTTTCCTTGAAAGCAGTCTATTATAATCTTGGGTAACTACATAAGTCATTTCTCTGCTATATGTGAATCAGATAAGAAGATTAATTTGCTTCTTTGGAATCTATTGATCCTATCAGTTAGATGTGCTCATTTCTAAACTCTTTCTTGTCAATTGCAGGATTAAGTTCTGGAAGCAGGTTTCTTATCAGAATGCCTCTTTCAAATGTGTTTTCCAATCTGTATTTTGAAGATTCAAATACTCTAGTGAAATACAGCACTATGTTGACCTTTATGGAATGTGTTTCATCGGAGGAAGGAAAATGAGTTATTTTCATCTTCAATGATGCAACTCATATGACTACCAACAGTTCTTCAGATCAGCTACACTAGAAATCTTTGAAATTTAAGAGGGAGGAGTAAATCTTACTTAGAGTCACTGGATTTTGTCCATTATTTACATTTGTTTAAATTACTATTAGAACTATTTTCCGTAATTAAATTGAAAATTTTGTATTTGATATTCTATGTGTGTGTCAATGTGTACACTCACATATTTTTAACATCTAATCCCACAGACTCTTAAAAGAATTTGTTTTTAAAGATCATCTCCAGAAATTAGTAATTCAACAATATTAGATTACATATTGCCTCAGAACTAAATTGCTTTTATATACTGCAGGAATGAACTTATATTGAAGCATTCTAATAATATTTCTTTAATGATTTATTTACAATGTTTATTTTTATTTCTTTATTAGATTTTATACAGTTTTCCACCTTTTGCAGAAAAATTCAAAGCAGTAGACATGGTGCTCCCTATAATTTTATCCAACAAAATCCTGAGGTACATTAGTATGACAAAAAAATGACTAGCCTTAGGTTATTCAATGAGTTTCCATGGCTGATGTCTCAAAGGTGTTTCTTCAAAAGGCAACGGGACTGATTTTCCTTGAAGAAGAGAACATTTTGCTTCTCATCCAAAAACTTAATCTGTTCAGGCAGATGGTGGGGCTATGGAAGGATTAGTTCTGACAGGATAGCAAGGTTGGAATCATATTTCTTTGCAGTCATTTGGCCATTAACACTCTCCCTGAGAGCTCTTGAGGACACTTGAGGACTTTAACTGTGCCCTCAAAGTCAGTGTATCAGATGGCAAATAGGAGTGGAATCTTTTGGAACTACTGAAAGAACAATGTTGTGAAAAGGAGATAGGCAGTGTCATGAGCCGAGGTGGTGCAGTGGTTAAATACAGCAATAGATAAGGCTGCAGTTCTGCAGTTTGGCTGTTCAAATCTCACCGGCTCAGGGTTGACTCAGCCTTCCATCCTTCTGAGGTGGGTAAAATGAGGACCCGGATTGTTGTTGGGGGCAATATGCTGACTCTGTAAAACCGCTTAGAGAGGGCTGAAAGCCCTATGAAGCGGTATATAAGTCTAACTGCTATTGCTATTGCTATTATCCCTCCCTCTTTGTTCAGAGGACTGCTCAATATTAACATATGAGGTGTTAACATAACATAAAAATATCCACAGACATTCCATAACTGATGATAAAGAAAATGTGATTAGTACCAATCTAATATCTTAACTTCTACAATGCGTTGTATCACTTTATTCTTACTATTTTAGTTTACTTTATATTTAAGACCTCTTCCCTTAGGCACTACCATATATTGGTTCTTTAATATTTTGAGCTTGCAATAGATAAGGCACTGGAAAGTGTGCCTTATCTACTGCAAACCCATTTCTATGAAATCCAATTAGCTTCTAGTTTTTAGGACAGCATTTAAGATTTGGCTCTTCTCCAAGCATTGGGATAGGAAAAGGTCAGAATGAAATGAGACTGTAAAGTAACATTGGGGAAAGGTGGTTATAATACCATGTTTTTTCTGTTTTAGATTTATTGGTCTTTTATGTTTTATTTGTTGTGGTTTTATTGTTGAATATTCTTTTATTTTTGGATAAGCCACTCATAAATTTGTTTTACAAATGTTATACACACACACACACACACACACACACACACATACATATACATAGACAGGTATGTCTCTTTTGGCCTCAGTGGTGATCTCTAGATGAGAAGGCAGTGCCAATTAAAGAGTAGGTTTGTTAATTAAGGTTCCTCCAGAAGCAAAAGATGGAAGTTGCAACTGAAGAAGGGGATGACTTTACTCAGCTTCAGTGGGTGCCCCAGTTATGGTCTTACCTGAGTGGAGAGCATCTGGCTAAAACGGCTCATGCTCTCGTCACCATCCATTATACCACTGCAAAATGCTCTACATGGAACTGCCTTTAAAAACCACCTGGAAGCTATAAAATGCTCCAATGCTCATCATAAATTTCCACTGAGAGATTATGATACCTCTTATCTTAGATTCTGCCTTGATTGTCTATTTGCTTCTGAGTACAATTTAAAGTATTGGCACCAGATTACTTCAAGACCATATCTCTCTAGAAGCATTGGTTCAATTACTGTGTTCATATCAGGTAAGTGAAGGAAAAAAACACCTGAGATTGTTTTCCAGCAACTGCCTTCTGTAATGGCCTCTATAATTTTTCATAAGAAGCTGAGGATAGAACCCTTTTGGAGGATTGAGATACCAGGTTTGGTTTATATGTTTATGTTTTTGGTTACATTTGGTTCTTTGTTTTAATGTATGGTTTTATCTTCTATGTAGCCTGGTGTTGATAAAGCTAAATAAATTTGTTCAAAGCTTTTAAAAAGAAATATATTGATATTAAACAGGCAGAAATGGTATTCATTTTGTAGCTTTTTTTCTGCAAAGTGCTTTTATTTTAAAAAAGAAAAAAATTGCAAAATGTAGGAATAGGAACACATAAGAAAATTAAAAAAAATGACATTAGTATGTTGCATAGTTATTTAAAGTCAAACAGCAAACAACAGCAAATAAATAATTATGGTTGGTTACACACTCAGCCAACTATTTAAACTGGATTTGTCATTTTTATCCACTTATCAAGTCCCTTCCAAAATGTTGTTTGATGGTATTAAACATATTGTCACAGGATAAAAACTTTTCATTATTTTCCAGATATGAATGGTAAATCTACATTTTTAAAAATGCTAGATTATTTTTGTTAAACCATGGTCTTTTTCTTATTCCTGTTATTTCATCAAACTAACGTCTATGTTGCTTCAATTACATCAGTTTGAGGTTTTGAATGCAAGTCACCATTCATGAGACAGAATATCTCAAAAAATAATAATCTCATACCATACATTTAACCCATATATTCTCTTTCAGCTAATGCTATCCCTTAACAAAACATACAATACTTGATTAAATCCAATGTTAAAAACTAGGGGAAATATATACACCATTTCTAGCCTTATCTATGCTTTCATACACTGATCATCTTCAAATGTAAGAAAGCAGTACTATCTAATAATAATGCATTATTAAATCATGGTGGAGCTAGTGGTTTAGCATAAATCTCTGTATGAATTTCAAATGGCATGCTAAACAGCATTAAATTGGAGTTAAATGTATTTCCTCATCAATATATTTGAAAAGTTGAGGTATTTTATTTTTTACAGGAATAAAATCAAGTGGATTCAACCATACAAGTAGCTTTTATATTCTATCTTACCATGATATCATCCCTGAAAAAAGAAAAATAAGAGCTATGCTTTCCTTTTACTTTACAAAGTAGAATTGTTTCTCATAGAACAATACATTATGTTTGGAACAAAAGAAGGAATGTTTACAGCTTTGTTTTTTTTTTAAATCTCAAAGAGTATACTACCAAATATTTTCCGTCAAAAGCTCTTAAACATTATACAGACAAAACTCTTAAAACAGAAACTGTGCTCATTTTCCTTAAAAGTGAAAAATTATTCTATGGTTTACTCTGTGTGACTTATTTTTAACATAATCTGAACATCAGAAAACAAAGTGTTAAGGGGAACCAAAGGAAGGAAAGGAATGAAATAATAGCTATGTTTGCCTGTACAAGTCTTGATGCAAGTCCCTGCCACTGAACTTATGCCAAATGGGATTGAACAATAATTGATTCCTACTGCTCCTTAGTTTAGCAATGTTGATTGAAGTCCTGTTCTCATGTGTTTCAGGATAATATGCATGGATCTTAAATTAAATTTTCATCTTTCAGTTGCAGATCAATAATCTCATCATATAATATACATTATATATAATATTTACCCATCTATTAGAGAGAGAATAAAACAGACACGTCAAACTCAAGGCCGGATTTGGGCCCATGGTATGTTTGTATATGGCCCACAAGCAGACTAGTAGGAAGAGGTGATTGGCAATTGATATTGTCTCAACTGCTATTTTCAGAGCTGGGACAGGAGTCTCCAGTAGAAGGTGTTAACACGCCCAATTGGCCATGAGACTGGGATGAAGATGAAGCCACACTTCTGTGCTCCACTCTTGATTTCCAGTTCATTGAAGTGAGCTCCCCTGAGACCTGAAAACAAGGCACAAAGGAGAACTCCCTCCACCCCAGCTAGACTAACTAACCTAGGGTGGGAACTGGAGCCTCCTGTCCCAGCCCTGAAAATAGCAGTTCAGGTAACACTAACTGCCATTTTCCGGAGTGAGGGACAGGAGGCTCCAGTAGAGGGACCTACCAAAGCTAGATCCCATGGGTGGGCAAACTACTGATCTGCAATGACCTGCTGTAGCACCCTATTCCCGAATACCGCATCAGCCGATGCGAACGCATCCAACCTGTAATTCCAAATAAACAGTGATGGTGAAGCCCACGTTGCTGCTCTGCAAATGTTGCCTATCGGAGCCTGCGGGGCCCAAGCTGCCAAAGTGGCAGTGCTCCTCATCGAATGTGCCGTAATACCGGCCGGCACAGGCAACTTCTTGGCCTCGTCTTCTACGGCAACAGCCAAGAGGATCCACGACTAATGGTGGAAGACGTAACCCTCTTACCCAATGATGAAGGTTGGAAGGATAGAAATAGCACCTCCGACCTCCGGAAGGAGGCCATCTGCTTCAAATATATACGTAGGGCCCGCCGAACATCCAACCGGTGCCACTGCTGTTCCTGTTCCCTAACCAGATCAATAGTTTCAGCTTTGGTGCCATCAGGATCAGCTCTGTCTGTTCCCTGACTAGCTTCTGAACGACCCCGGAAATGAAGGGGAGGGGAGGAAAAGCATACAACAGCCCGTCTGGTCACCTCGTATGAAGCGCCAAACCCTTCCATTCCCCGAGTTGGGAACCAAGAACCAGGGAAGCTGTGCATTGGCCAGAGTGGTGAAGAGGTCCACCACCAGTCGCCCAAACCTCTGGCAGATGCTCTGAAACAGCTCCGGGGAGAGGCTCCACTCTCCATTGTCCACTGTCTCTTGACTCAACCAGTCAGCTTGATGGTTGTTGACCCCCATGATGTACTCCACCCGGATCGATGGCAGGTGTCCCTCCACCCAGTTGCCCAGTGACATCATCTTGGCGGGCAGTGCCTTTGAATGTGTGCTGCCTTGAAGATTGATGTGGGCCTTGGCCACTACGTTGTCGGTAAGAACCAGTACGTGACGATTCTTGACGGAGACCTGAAAGTGTTGAATGCCATATGGATTACCCGGTGCTCCAACCAGTTGATATTGTGATGGAGCTCCAGCCATGACCACTGACCCTGTGCCAACTGAGATGCCAGGGTCAGTTGAACAGGCTGGTATCCATGGTTAGGATGAGGTGCTCCTGGTACCTGAAGTGGCACCCCTGGAGCAAGGCTGGGAACAGCCACCACTTGAGAGAGATAAGTACCTGAAGGGTGGCCTCAACATTGTCTATCAAGCTGCTGGTATTGGCCCTCTGGAATGGCAGGAGTCGCCACTGCAAAGTTCTGGCATGCAACTGTGCCTACGGCACTACCTTGATGCAGGATATGAGCTTCCCCAACAAACCAGAGAGAAGGGCTATGGGAACATAACGGTCCCTGCATACCTGTTTAACCATTTTAACCAAACTGGATCTGCAGTCCAGGGAGATGAAAACCTTCCCTGAACAGGAATCTATAACCACCCTCTGACCTGCTGAGTTTCGTGTTCCTGGGGTTGGTACGAGGGCTTGCGGTAGAACGGAGTAAACCTTTGCTCCGCCTTCTTCGGGGGGCAGGACTTTTTTCTTATTCTTGTCCTCCAGGAGGAGTGGGTCAAGGGCAGCCCTGAAGAGGCAGCCCCCGTGTAGTCAGCCGACACCAGCTGCCACTTTGACTTGTTATCCGCCTGCCACATCTGAAGCCAAAGAAGGCAACAAGAGGTAACAGACAACGCCATAGCCCTGGAAGCAAACTTCATGGCATTCAACGTGGCATCATTCAACTGTGTCACCACCACTAGGTCCTAGTACAGCCACACATCATCAAGGGGGATCCATTCCTGGATCTTCTCCATCCACAAGATAGCCATGCCGTTGAAGAATGAAGCCAATGCTGCTGCCTTGATGGCACAGGCCGCAGACTGGAACGTCTTCCTCAGCATCATCTCCGCTTTCCTGTCATCCGCTTTAAGGTTGTCAGCCACATCCTTAGCCACCAGAGAGGCAGGAGATGCCAAAGCAACCACTGGTGGGTCCACAGCAGGTAGCTGTAAGGCCTGGGAAAAATCTGGCTCAATATTATAAAAACGTCCATCATTACTGCCAGGATTTGGGAAAGCAGTGGGCTTCTCCTATTGTTTCTTCACCACTTCCAGGAAGAGGTGAGCATCAGGGATCTCCTTCTTAACAGCCTCGAGCTTAGAGAAGCCCGGGCTCCAATGTTTCTTCACTGCATTCCCCTCTGCAGCTCCATCCTTAGCCCCATCCTTTGCTCCTTCCTTACTCCCCTCCCCCTCTTCTACCTGTGCAGTAGCACGTGCCTTGCACAGTAGAGATCAGAATAAATTTGGGTGGAAAAGGCCAGTGAAGGCCGGAGGATCTGGCTTGTCATCCTCCTCATCCTCAGATAGGTCAGGGTCCCTTTGGGCCTTATCCCCTGCTATCGAGCCTTCACTAATCAGGAAAGGGGAGATGGGGCAGCTCACAGAAGTGGATGGAGGGCATGCCTGGGAGGAACTGGCTCTAGGAGCCTTGCCTTGATCTAATGCTAAGGACCGAGAGGCCTGTTGCTGCAAACCAGCTGCAATTCCTGAGAAGGTGACCCTATCAATAAGATTCTGCAATCCTTTTGGGAGATTGTCCACATCCAAAGCATCCCAGCCGGAATTCTCTGGATCTTGAGCTACCCCAGCCTAGGGAGCCAGGATAGGCCTAGGCAAGGCCTGATCCCCCATAGGCTCCACGTGGACACAGGAATCTTCCATGTCCATTTCCTGGTCTTCCAGGGAAAGAGGGGGAGAGGGGGAAACTTCCCCAAAAACTTCCCCAGGATATCCGGAGAGCCTGGGGGGATGGGCTGAGGCTCACCCCCACCCCAGAAGAGATCTAGACCGAGGGGGAGAGGCACTGAGCTTGCCCTGCAGGGCTCTCAATTTCTCAGCCCTGGAAAAGGTCTTTGAAATTGCCTTATGCCTCCTTAGTTTGTCCCTCTGTGTGGCATGAGAGGGGCGAGAGGCAGCAGCAGCCTTTTGAGCTCTAGTAGAGACAGTGGGGCACTGCCTAGAAGATGGCCCCACCCCTGGGGAACATGGGGGCAAAGGGGACCTTCCCAACTCCTCCACCATCTTTGCCACATGGCAGTACTCACCCTCCTTGCAAAGCCTCACTCCCTCTTCAGCTGCAACAGGCAAAGAAGAAATCAGGCAGGAACAATGCTGCTTTATCCCCATCTAGGCAGTCCCTGCATCAACGCTGAGAAACGGTGTGCCTGGGGGCTGCTTCCAAAGCTTGCCTTGGCTCCAGATCCCGACATGCCCTTTTGGCGCTCTGTGGTGCACCTGCAGCCTCCAAAAGCCTCTTCATGCACTTGCTAGCACTCTGGCATCGCCGTGGCTTGAATCCAGCCACCAAAGACTTCAGGCAGCAAAGCGGAGCAGTGGGAGGCCATGGGGCTGAAAATTCCGAGCCCGCAAACCTCCTGATCGCCCAGGACCAATGCCACTGCAGTGACCAAGCTCTCCAGTCCCCAGCTGTTTAAACTAATCTCCCTGGTAGTACAGTAATAGGAACCTCGCAGAGATACTTACTGCAAGAGGAGGGAGCTTCTTTCCAGAGGCAAGGAGGCAAGGAGGCACCAGTAGAAGATATTAACCAGGAGAAAAATTATTTGTGTCTCGTTTTTTGGCTGGACTGAGATGAACTGGGAATCAAGGGTGGAGCCCAGAGGTGTGGCTTCAGCTTCATCCCAGTCTCATGGTCAATTGGGCGTGTAAATACCCTCTCCTGGAGCCTCCTGTCCCTCGCTCCAGAAAATGAGTAGTTACCTCGTTTCTTTGGATTACTTGTTAATGGCAGCAACGCTCTGCCTGAGAGTGAGCAGCTGGTGAGAAAAGGAAATGAAGGAAAGAAATGCCTCCATCCTGGTACTCCTTGACCTCTCTGCGGCTTTCGATACCATCGACCATGGTATCCTTCTGCGACAACTGCAGGAGGTGGGGGTGGGAGGCACTGTCTTACGGTGGTTCTCCTCTTACCTCTCGGACAGGTCGCAGTCGGTGTTAGTTGGAGGGCAGAGATCGACCCCTAGGCCCCTATGGTAGGGGGGCCGCAGGGTTCGGTCCTGTCCCCCCCTCCTTTTTAATATCTACATGAAACCGCTGGGTGAGATCATTCGACGGCACAGGATAAAATACCACCAATATGCGGACGATACCCAGCTGTATCTGTCCGCCCCGTGCCAACTCAATGAAGCGATGGACGTGATGAGCCAGGGCCTCGAGGCTGTTAGGGACTGGATGGTGGTTAATAAGCTTGTACTCAATCCAGATAAGACCGAGTGGCTGTTGTGTTTCCCTCCCACTAATTGCCAAGTGTTCCATCTCTCAGGCTGGGGGGTCAAATAGTACGCCCCTCAGATAGGGTTCGCAACTCCTCCTGGACCCACAGCTGACTCTTGAACGCCATTTGTCAGCTGTGACCAGGGGGGCATTTGCCCAGGTTCGCCTGGTGCACCAGTTGTGTCCCTACCTGAACCGGGAGGCTCTCACAACAGTCACTCGTGCCCTTGTGACCTCTAAACTGGAGTACTGCAATGTGCTCTACATGGGGCTGCCCTTGAAGAGTATTCGGCGACTTCAGCTTGTCCAGAATGCAGCCGCGCGAGCGATCATGGGTGCGCCTCGATTCACCCACGTAACACCTATCCTCCGCGAGCTGCACTGGCTGCCTGTTGGTCTCCGGATTCGCTTCAAGGTGCTACTTGTCACCTACAAAGCTCTTCATGGTATTGGATCTGGGTACTTGAGAGACCGCCTACTGCCAATTACCTCCACTAGACCAATAAGATCCCACAGACTAGGCCTCCTCCGAATTCCATCAGCCGCCCAATGTCGACTGGCGACTACCCGGAAGAGGGCCTTCTCTGTCGCTGCTCCGACCCTGTGGAACGAACTCCCTGTGGAGATTCGTACCCTCACCACCCTCCAGGCCTTCCGCATAGCCCTTAAAACCTGGCTGTTCCGACAGGCCTGGGACTAAAGACGTGTAGCCCCACTCCGAATGGTATGATTGTTGAGTTCTTAACTGTGTATGTCTTTATATTTTGTAATGTTGTTGTTTTCCCCTCCCTTGAATTGTGAGCCGCCCTGAGTCCCTTTCAGGGAAAAGGGCGGCATACAAATAAAGTTAAAATCTAAATCTAAAAATCTAAAATCTAAAAGAGGAAGGATGGAAGGACCCTGGGTCATGTTTGTAGCGAAGAAGTGAGTTGAAACGGCAGCAGCCCTGTACAAGTCTGGAGGAGAGTCAGCTAGATTTGCAGTGTTGCTGGATCTCTACTGAAGCCCTGGGATCAGAGTGCACGGCTCCAGCTGATCAGTGCCTCTGGTGGCCTCAGTTATTGCCAGCAGCAGCACACAACCTTGGGAAGAAGAGTCAGCTGGAGCTGCAATGCTGCTGGGGCTCAGGGGAGATCCCAGAATCCCTCCCTGCACACAGCTCCAGATGATGAATGTTGCATGCTAAGGTCAGCTAGGCAGTGGGTGACTGTAGGAAGGGTGCAGCCTGGAACAGCAGTTGATGCTGCAAGTCTGCTTAAGCCCCAAAGAGTGGTGCACCTGAAGCGGAAAAAAGAGGAAGAGGTGGGGAAAGGGGAGAAAAGATAAAAGGAGGGGGTTTGGGCAGCAAAAGGAGAGGATTGAGAGAGACAGAAGACAATAGGAAGGAGAGGAGAGTCTTCTGTGGGGCAAGCCTGAGGAAGAGGTTAGGATAGGATAGGATAGGATAGGATAGGGTAGGGTAAGGGAGGGGAGGGGAGGGGAGGGGAGGGGAGGGGAGGGGAGGAGAGGAGAGGAGAGGAGAGATTTCTGTGTGGCAAGCCTGAGGAAGAGAAGAGTTTGAGTGAAAGGGAGGCAAGCAGAGGAATAAACAAAGGAGCAGAGACTGTGGAAGGAGAACATAGCAGAGAGTGCGAGAGAGAGGAGGGGGAGAAGAGCTGACCAGCCACCTGAACATCATCCCATCACATGACATGCCTGCTGGTAGAGACTGACTACCACCCCATCACATGACCCACAGCCCCCTTACACCCCAGAAGATCCATACTCACAACATCCTACTGAGCCTCCAGAGTGGATACTTGCAACAGGCCCTTTGAGGGCAACCATGATGCTGACGTGGCCCTCAATGAAATTGAGTTTGACACCCTGGATTAAAACCACCCAGAGGTGGGCCACAAAAATTCTAATGATCTTTAGATTATCAAAGAAATACAGAAAGCTCAATTTTTTTGTTGCCTTCCAATGTTGGCCAAATATTTTCCATAAAGCAATGTGTGTGTGTGTGTGTGCGCGCGCACACACACACACACACACACACACACTAGCTTATTTGCTTGCCAAATCAATAGTATCAAAAGTAATGGTTTCATTCTCTGCTTCTTAAATACTGTCAAACTTTTTTAGAACTGAATGGAATCTATACAGCAGTGCAGTTCATTTTCTGGATGTTGTATTAGTAAAATCAAGACTCAGATAACATGGAACTATCTGAAGAAGAAAAATAGTACTCAGAATAAAATTACGCAGTTCAACATTACTATCAAACAGATTAGGCTCTTGTGAATTTATTCAACAAAAAATAATAAAGATTTTTTTTCAGGAACAATTGT
The DNA here is from genome assembly GCF_051295495.1 of Thamnophis sirtalis. Taxonomy (NCBI): domain Eukaryota; kingdom Metazoa; phylum Chordata; class Lepidosauria; order Squamata; family Natricidae; genus Thamnophis; species Thamnophis sirtalis. The sequence goes on from NW_028261384.1 coordinate 46,654,009, forward strand.
TTCTCAATTGGTAAAGATACAGTGGCAAATATTGTGACTGGAGAGAGTTGAAAAAGTTAACTTTTTGTTTAAAATGATTCTATTAAGATGGGAAGGCAAAATATTAAATGGCTGATAGAAACAGTCAGCTAATTTTATTTAGTCTATCCTTAAGTTATGATAAAGTCCAAGATGCTACTCAAAGGGGGAATGGCAGCACCAAATTCTATGTTATGTAGTTGTTTAATATGCATAACAGATTGGTTCTAAAACATTATATTTTGAAATTGAAATATTTCTATTAAAATAACAAGGCTTTCAGATGTCCTGCATAGATATCTCTGGAAAAATTTAAAAAAGATACAACAGCTAATTCTGTAATAAAAACTAGAAAAATAATTGGTCCACATTACAATCTCTGCTTTGATATTAAGTAAATATTAACATACAAGCAAATTTGAACAATAGAGAGTTAATAATTTGTATAGACAGCAACATATAATTATTAACAGGACAAGATGAAGTCAATGGGTGAAGCTGTACTTCATCATATATTGCCTCTCTGATTGCGTCCGCTGAGTCATGCCCAGCCGCCCTGTTTAGGATAACCCGTTCCCTCCTAAATAGGAGGGACACGGGCGATCCGCTGCAGGGCAGGGCTGAGGATTACGTCCAATTCCTCGCGGGCAAGGTTGCTCGGCTCCGGGCGGACCTGGACTCCAATCCTGCAGAACCAGCCGAGGCACTAAGGGATAATCTGGTAAGCCATCGCTGGATTGATTTTCAAGCTGTTACCCCTGAGGACGTGGACAAGGCGATGAGAGCTGTTGGTGTGCACATGTGTGCTGGACCCGTGCCCCTCCTGGCTGGTTGTAAACAGCAGAGAGGTGACACGAGGCTGGATCCAGGCGGATCCTCCACCCGCTTCTTCGAATGGCAGACCTTGGTGGCGGTTAAGGCTCCTATCTTTAAACGCAGATCTTTCCTCGCCACTTTATGAGATTGGTCCCAGACTTGCTTTCTGAGCACAGGGTGACGGGCGGTAGTTTGCATGACACGCCAGTGCAAAATACCGTCAATTTTCCCATTCTCAGAAAAGGAAGCCCTGGTACGTCCTTTGCTAGCAGGCAGGTTCTAGGATGCCTGCCGCCACCAAAGGACCTTCCCTGAGTTGCTTTTCTGAGCATGGGGAGACAGAAGGGACAAAATACCATCCGTTTCCCTGGTTCAGAAAAGCAACTCTGGAAAGGTCCTTTGGTGACGGCAGGCATCCTAGAACCTGCCTGCTAGCAATGGATCGTCCCGAAGTTCCTTTTTCTGAGCACAGGGAGACAGAAGGGACAAAATACCGTCCGTTTCCCTGTGCTCAGAAAAGCAACTCCAGGAAGGTCCTTTGCTAGCAGGCAGATTCTAGGACTCCTGCCGCCACCAAAGGACCTTCTTAGAGTTGCTTTCTTGAGCACAGGGAGAAAGAAGGGACAAAATACCATCTGTTCCCTGTGCTCAGAAAAGCAACTCCGGGAAGGTCCTTTGGTGGCGGCAGGTGTCCTAGGACCTGCCTGCTAGCAGAGGACCATCCCAAAGTTGCTTTTCTGAGCATAGGGAGACAGAAGGGACAAAATACCATCCGTTTCCCCGTGCTCAGAAAAGCAACTCTGGGAAGGTCCTTTGGTGGTGGCAGGCATCCTAGAACCTGCCTGCTAGCAGAGGACCTTCCTGAAGTTGCTTTTCTGAGCACGGGGAGACAGAAGGGACAAAATACCATCCGGATATACAGGGCCGGGGCAGGCGTTCCGGAACTTACTTCCGGGTCTGATGACCAACCGGTTCGCGAGAACCAGTTCGGACCGGCAGCAACCCACCACTGCGCTCTCTCTCTCTCTCTCTCTCTCTCTCTCTCTCTCTCTCTCTCTCTCTCTCTCTCTCTCTCTCTCTCTCTCTCTCTCTTTCTCTCCATATCTATCTATCTATCTTTCTTTCTTTCTATCTATTGTCTATATTTCTATCACCTACCTATATTTTTGTCTGTCTGTCTGTCTCTAAAAAAGATACAGAGATACATACAGGCCATTCCTTGAACACATACACACATCACACCACTCAATTCAGTCCTTAGATTTAATTTTAGACATGCTTTTTCTTTTGTCATTTTGCCTATATTTCTATTCATTCAGAAGTTATTAGTAAATAATCTTAGGCCAGCTACTGTAAATCTTTCTTGCCTTACTATGTTCTTGGGAGTAAAATGGAAAAGAGAATGTTTGCTGACTAGAGATCCATAGAGGAAATAAATAAAGGTCTCAGAAATAGATATTTCCTATCACCATTCATTTCATTTCAACCATTTCTTATCAGCCATGCTTCCAGGTGACATTAGAGTTTTAATCTTATATCTTCTGGAAAGAGTTAAGCAAAGCATACAGGATTCTATTGGAATCATTGTTCAATTTATATAATTACATCCATTAGTATTTTTCATTCAGATCAAGAAACTGAATCATTTCACTTTTGATTGTCAAATTGATTAACAAAGTGAATGGATATGTGCAGAAGTCCTTAAACTGTCAAACTGATTTCCAGGTATTCAATTCTATTTGATGTACTGAATCAGCAATTCAATCAGAAGATTAATTTGAAGAGATATATTTGATGGAATTATTTTTTAATTGAATCATTGCACAGCCGTCCTTCTGCTTACATTGCACAGCATCTGTTTTACTGCTAACACATTTTATCACTCCAGTCCTAATCATCCTTACTCGGAAGGACACATCATTATTTTCAAAGAAAATGCTGCATTGCTGCTATGTGGTTATGTTTACTGTTGTCATAGTTTTATTAAAGTGTTAATACAATTGATTTGATAGATTATATTAAAGCAGAAAACTATTGTTTCCGAATCACAAAATCTGGATTCGCACAGGGAACACTATGGCAAAGACAAACAAATCACCGTATTGTATGAATTTGTATGAATACAACCAAATTTGAGAAAAGTCATAAGTAGCTCAATATAAATACATGCATAGAGCTGTGGGCAGATATTGATTTGACTCTTAAAATGTGTTATCTTACTATTTACTTTTATTTCATGTTTTACTAGGATTAGGCTTTTATGTGTTTTGTTTTTATAGAGGTTATCTGAACATGTTTTATAATTACTTCACTACATTTTATTCATTTCTATTATTTACAGAGACCCTGGAGACTACTTGTCTAGTTGTATTAGACCTTTTTTTCCACAATAGAGAAGAATTAATGTGCAGTTAGTTCTTTTATTACAAAAGGAAAGTCAAGCATATCCTTAAATTTCTCCCTTATTGATTTCAAATGAAGCAAAATACAACTTTAAGTAAGAAGACATCCACTTCTGCAGTGGAAGATTTTACTCTCTCTTATCTCTATTTGTTTAAATCCAGACTATTTTTGTAATTGATCTTTTTCTTTGCAATTTAAAATAAACATGACTTTGACCTTTTTTTAAATATATGAACATCGAATTATATTTAGAAGGATCATGCCTCCTGACTACTCCAAAACAATTAAACATTTGTTTTTCATTAGGGTTTAAATAGCAACATTGTAGAGAGCTCCTTAATTGAGGGCCAAAGAAAGCATTTATTGCAATGTTTAAATAAACCATGTCTGAAGATACAGTAATGTATGGTCTATAAATATTGCTTTATTTTGCTTTCAATTATTATTTACAAAGAAAAACCGAAGACACCTAAGGCTAAGTAGATTTCACAATTGTATTGTTTGCAAAATATTTATATATTTAACATTTCCACATGGCTCGTTTTTTTTACTAACTTCATTAATATTTATACTGTTAAGCACAGACTAGAAAACAACTAATGTGGGTTTTGAGGTAGCATACTTCCCCCTGTCACACCTATTTTTAAATTATAATGGTTAGCTGCATAGTCAGCCAGATTTTTAGAGTGGATTTGGCATGGTCAGGAAAGCTAAGGCCCAAAATGAACCAATACTTGCTATGTAAGTGAAAAATGGCAGGAAAAACAGCTTCTTTCAACATGTAAAAAAACAAGAAGTCAAAGAAATGATTGAATGGGAGAAAATTGCAAGAAGGTACTGAGTAGCAGGGAGAAAGCAGAACTGTTTAACTAATTTTTTGCATCTGTCTTTTCACAAAAAACAACAACCAACCTATAAAAATAGTGTAAAAAAACAGATTAAGATTGAAAGTCAAAATAAGTTAAAAAGTGGTAAAAGTACACATATCCATTCTAGACATTCAAATCATCAGGACTAGATGGATTACACCCCAGGATTCAGGCTGAAGGATGCCTAGCTGTTTGTAGTGATCATCTTCATCTAGAGCCGGGATGGTGAACTTATGGCACGCATGCAACAGATGGCACGCAGAGCCATTTGTCGGGGCACACAAGGCATTGTCCTGTCAGCTTTTTTAAAGCCATTTTTTGCCCTCCCAAGGCTCCAGAAGCTTTATAGGAACCTGGGGAGGGCGAAAACAGCATATCCTGCCCACCTAGGAAGCCCTCCAAAGGCTTCAGGAGCTTCCCTGAAGCGTCCAGAGTGCAAAAAATCGGCCCTACAGCAAACTAGAAGTTCAGGAAGCCTCCTGAAGATCCCTGAAGGCTCCAGGGGGCTTAAACCGGCCTTACAAGCAAACCGAAAGTCCATTCCTGAACTTCCGGTTTGCCCATAGGGCCGTTTTTTTGCGCCTCCGGGGGACAGGGGAGGCTGTTTTCACCCTCCCTAGGCTCCTATAAAGCCTCTGGAGCCTGGGGAGGGTGAAAAAACATGCAAAAAATGGAGGGGTTGCACATGGCATTATGGGTGCAGCATGCCTGCGCATGACCACCCTGCGCTCCCCCTGCTTATGGCACGCAAGCCGAAAAAGGTTCGCCATCGCTGATCTAGAGGTTTGATATTATTTCAATAACTCATCTTGATTTCTTCGGTTTTTACTAATTTTCCCAATTTGATAGTGAGGGTGACACATTTGTCTAGTCCAAACTCCATTGCAAAATCTATGGACAATGTTGAGCAGCAATTCTATTTCAGTCTTTTTTTCATATAGCTTTAGTTTGTCGAAATAAAAGGGATAGGATAGCATGGAAGATGTTTTTCATGGTAATCACAGCCTGAGTTATTCAGCACTATTGCAGAAAAATCAGTGCAATGACAAAACAATAGCTAGAATCATGTTGGGAATCAATGCCTATGGGATGCATGGCATTGTTTTCATGTATCCATTATGCTGCCCATTAAAATGGTACCCATTTATCACCTGCTTTCAATCTGTTGGATCAACAGGAGCTGACCCCATCTCATGCCAGCAACCAAGTCTCAGATGTAAGCCTGCAAATTATCAGTCCAGCATCCTAACCACAATAGCCACCACCTCCCAATAGTCATGACAGAGAGTCACCTTGAAAGATTCTTCTCTTGATATTAAGCTCTCTTAGTCTATCAATCTTGACCAGAAACTATACCTTCCATTGTGCCATCAATCTTTAAGAATTTTCATCCTGTTCCATTTCTTCCTCTAATTCATTCTTCAGTTACCTTTCCATAGCAACTGAGCACAATCAGAGTTCGGGAGTGTCTGTGTGTGTGGGGATAACAGTGTTTCCAAAAATGACTGCATCACAGGAGGCCTGGCAGTTAGTGGTTATAATGCTATATTTCAGGTTAACTCTCTCGACTGCCAGGAGTTTGACCCTAATTGACTCAGCTTCCATCCTTCCAAGGTGGATAAAATGAGGCCCCAGGTTGTTGTGGGGCAATATGCTGTAAATTGCTTAGGGAAGGTTGTAAAGCACCATGAAGCAGTACATAAATATAAGTGCTATTGTTACTCCCAATTTAGCTATTAATATATAATAAGCACTTCACAGGACTCTGTTAATTTTTCAATGAAGGACATCTCATATCTACAGTTAGGAATTAGTCTTCATTTGCTTCTCCTTCCACATTTACCATAGAGGGAAAATTTATAATATTACAGATGATGTTGGACTGCAAATCATCATCATGACACAATCATGGGGATTTATAATCCAATGAGATATACCCAATTCAGGCCATAAGTTCTTCAAGAATGTACTGTTTATTATGGTCTGTTGTCTTATTCCAACATGAATGTTTAGAGTTATCTAAGAACTAAATGTCTAAAATAATACAGTATAGCAGCCATAACATACATTTGAATATCTGAGGAGACCACAGAAAGGGTATAGAATGTATACTCAGTCCTATTTCATATTCTGTGTGTTTTTTTCCAATGCTGTATACCTAGTCTTTCTTTATGACCCCACTCCCCTTGCCTTTCCCAAGGCTTGTCAGTTGAAAACAGTTGCATGTTGCACATTTACATTCTCTGCATTCTTATTTTCTAATCCAGGATGAATGCTAAGCTACAATCTTGCTAGGCTGAAATTGTCCCGCCACTAATGGGAACCGGATGTCATACCAATATAATGTTGTATAAATAGCAGCAACAATAAAGTGAGCAATTGAAACTATTAAAACCTAATCATACAATGAAAAGGGCGTTGGTACTTACCTGATACACCTATTCTCATAGTGGGGAGGAGTATCCAGGATGGGTTCACCTTGTCCTCTCTTGATTGGACTGAATCAGATTGTTATAACCCAGCAACAACCTGTGTTGCGTTCTAATTGGTTGGTCAAGGCACAGCATCTGATTGGCTGGCCTCGTGACAGTTGGGCTTGACAGTTGCTTCTGGCTAGTATAAATACCCTGACAGTTGCAGGGAATGTTTGAATCGCTTGTCATCTGGTACTAATAAAGATCTTACTGGCTATACATGGCTCCTGCGCATCAATTCCCTCACAACTACAACCCACACACGTTTTACAATACTGGCGACGAAGGTGGGATTGATATGCGATTCCCGCAGGAGCCAAACAACATCAGCCAACTAGTAAGGAGCCACAGGACAGTCAGAAGCCCTGTCGCTGCCTCCGTTCTCCGGGCCGTGCTGCCTGCGCCCACTGCGAGCCTTGCCGCCGTGCCTCAACTCCTGCCGAAGCTGCTCGTTGCAAGCCTTCGGCGCCTACAGGCCTCCAGGGCCTGCCTTCCTGTCCTGCCTGCCTTCCAGGCACCTAGCTGTTTCCAGCTGCCTCTGCCGAGGCCGTCCTACGAAGGCTGCAAGCATCTCAAAGCCCCTGTCTCCACTTCGCTGCCTCCAGGGCACGAATTCCTCCCCACGATGCCTGCCTGACCAGGAAAGGGAGAGAGGAAGAAGGAGGAGGACTGAAGCGTGTCCCTGCCATCCATCTCCTGCCTTGCTTCCTCGGCCTCCTGGCCTCTTCTCCGCGCCTCAACGAACTGTCTTCTCCGCGCCTCAACGAACTGTCTTAGCTGCCTCCAGGGGCCTGAGATCCTCCTGTCCTGCCTGCTAGCTCCGTTCTCTGCCCTGAGGAGAAGCCGCCCCTCCCTGCCTCCCCGCGAGCCTGCTTCCCAACGGGAAGCCGAGGAGTCTCTCTTAACGCTCCTCCTAGACCTCCGTGCTGCCTGCCAGTCCCACCTCCGTACAAGGCGGTGCCTCTGCTGTCCGGGCCATCTGCGAGCAGCGAGCCGTCTCCAGAGCCGATTTTCAAGCCTGGACCGAGAGAATCAAAGTTGTTTTGTTTGGGCATGCGCAGTTAAGGGGGGGGGGGGAATTTTAAATAAATGAAATGTAAATAAAGAAATAAAATGTGAATAAAGTAACGAGGGAAAGGAAGAAATGGGAAATAAAGAAACGTAATGTGAAAATTACTGGAGGGAGGAGGAAGAGAAACAGAATTGCTAAAGTACATTCAAGGAACTGCTGTTTGATCTGTTACAAAGTTAAGCATTACATTAAAGTGGTTACAAGTGGTTACAGTTATCAGGTTGACTGGGGGGAAGGAGAGAACACAATTGCAAATGGTAAAACAGGAAGACAAAAATGTGAATGAATTGTACAACACAGAAGGGCAAATGTATAATGTACAATTGAATGGTTATTATACAAATAACTGGGGGGAAGGAGTGTTATAACCCAGCAACAACCTGTGTTGCGTTCTAATTGGTTGGTCAAGGCACAGCATCTGATTGGCTGGCCTCGTGACAGTTGGGCTTGACAGTTGCTTCTGGCTAGTATAAATACCCTGACAGTTGCAGGGAATGTTTGAATCGCTTGTCATCTGGTACTAATAAAGATCTTACTGGCTATACATGGCTCCTGCGCGTCAATTCCCTCACAACTACAACCCACACACGTTTTACAATACAGATAAGCTCTTTGGGTCACACCCTGGTCACCAGGGACCACCCAGTTATCGACTCAGTCCTCAACTGGACAGTTGTGCCACCCTGGAACTCCTGAAAAATCCTCAAGAGGCTTTTTAAAAAATCACGAAATCCTTAAGAGACTTTAAAAAAATCGCAAGCCTACAGCCCTGAGTGAGTACCTGAAATCTCACAGAGAGCCTGATGGGGCGAGGACACACTTTCTAGGTCACTAAGGTGTGATCTAGGTCACTCAGTGAGGACCGCTAGCCACTCCACAAAGCTGAGACTCTGCAAGCCCCACTAGATCACAGCAGGAGCTGGGGGCAGCCATAGCCGGGCAGGAGTGCTCTGCCGCTCCCTTTAAGGGTCGAGCGATGACTGTGGCACCTTTAAATGCTGCAGAGCACCCACACACACCCTCCCAGCATCGCAGATGAGAAGCGAGTGGCCAGAAGAGATCGCTTATGAGCCACTGCTTCCTAAAGGGCTGAATCCACAGGTAGCAAAGGCGCGCAGCAGCTCCTAGCAGCACAAGCTGTTTTACAAGCCTCTGAGCGAAGTGCCCCTTTGAATTTCGATGTGAAACACCATTTTGAATACCAGGGGACCACGTGATCCAAGATGGAGGCCCCCTGCTCCTATGAGGACACATGCCAACCTCAGGAATGCCCAACTTCCAGGACATGATGATGCGGACCTTCCAGCAATGTATGACAGTGGCATTTCAACAGTCCCAGATGCAGAGGTGGCCCCCTTGGCTGTGGTCCCTGAGGGGCTGGAGGTCCAGAAGGAGGATCCCCCAAGCTCTCCGGCATCTTCCCAGGAGGACAGCGATTCGGAATCGGAAGAAAGTGAAATCAGAGAGGACAGACTCTCTGAGGACGAAGGCATGCCTCCTCCCAAGCCGACCTTTTCTCGGCTATTCCAGCCATCTCCATATAAATCCCTGCTGTTCAAGGCCAAGGCAGCCACCAAGCTGGGCAACAAACCAGCAGAGACACCAGCTCATCACCAGGGCTTCTCAGCGGAAAACATTTTTGAAAAGCAGGCCATCGAGATCGACTCTGTGCCCAAACCCAAGTCCTTTCTGGACCTGCTCAAGCGACAGTGGGCATCCCCCACGGCAGGTCCATGCCCACCTCCATGGATAAGACATTCTTCAATGTGGACAAGGACAAGGCCCAGGTGCTGTTGCAACCTGCCATTGATGCACCTGTTATGGCCCTGCATATGCCTACCAGCATGCCAGGAGAACCAGAGGATGCCCTGAAACTGGAAGACAAGAAGGCGGGTATCACCTTGCAAAGGAGCCACCAGGCGGCAGCCTGGGCAGTGAAAACAGCTACCACCACCTCCTTCTTCAACCGTTCTTCTCTTCTGTGGCTACAGGATCTCCAGCAGCAAATCTCCACCAGTGAATCCCCATTTCGGATGTCAAGTCACACCAGGATATCAACAAGCTGGTGGCTGCCATCTTAGCAGCAGCCAGGTTTACCTCCAGGGCAATTGTTTCCTCTGTAGCTGCTTGCAGGCTGTTTTGGCTGTGGCAGTGGCAGGCGGACGTATGCCACAAATGATACCTGGCATCGGCTCCTTTCATGGAGGACTCCCTCTTTGGAGCAGCTCTTGATCCCTTCCTGATAGAGAACGACAAGAGGAAGGTGCTTCCCACCGCCCCGAGGATGGCCAGCTTCAGGGTGGCTCCATATCCCAGAAATTCATATCCTTGGGGACAAGACTTCAGGTCCACGTCCAGGATCAGGATTCCTTTTGGGGTGATTTCCTCACCTCCATAGACCTCACGGAGTCCTACCTACATATACTAGCCCCAGAACACCGTCAATATCTCAGGTTCTGCTACCTAAGGCACCATTTCCACTATAGGACCTTACCTTTGGGTTGTCTTCTGCCCCTCAAGTTTTCACTAAGGTTATGGCTGCATTGGCAGTGCACCCAAAGCAGGTACTTGCCCGAATTCAATGTTATTTAGATGACCTGTTTTTACAGTCATCATCCTTTAAGGGTGCCCTACTAAACATTATTATCTCAGTCCTGAGAGATCACAGGTTTTCAGTGAACCTAGCCAAAAGTCACCTGCATCCCTCCACTAGCCTGATTCACCTAGGAGCCCTTATCTATACAGAAGCAGGCATGGTTTCTCTGTCATTAGAAAGACAGCTCTTTCTTAGATGGCTGGCTTCCCATATAGTCAGGGAGCATAGGATGTCCTTAGCCACACTGTCCAAGTTGCTAACAACATGGTATACGCCATTGGCATCGTCCCTTGGGCTCGTTTCCACACCAGAGACCTCCAATGGTTCCTTTTGCCTATTACATATATATTTGAGGCTGACTGCATATAGAATCATTTTAAATGTACAAATTTGGATTGTCTACTTCCAGGAGTATATGGACACCTGCAGAATTACTTCTTGGCTTAAGATATATGTCAGGTAAGAAGCGCCACAATTTCTGTACTATAGTCTTTTGACAACTAAATTATACTTTGAGAGCACTTTTGAGATGTGCACACAGCTGTTGAATACTGGCAGGGTCTGTTAGTAGCATGTGTAGAAAATTCATATTGTTCTACATATCCTGCTATGTACATTTGCAAAACAAAAACCCATCAAAGTGGCAACAGTGTTTTAAGTATATCACCATACATATTTTCAAAAGCAGTAAAACCAAAACAAAATGCAATATCCCTGGCAATCAGACAAATCAAGCTTTCATCAAGTCTCACCAGTTAAACAATGTCATCTAGCAAGTCTTCCCTGTCACTACATCTGCCCTGTGGAACAGCCACATGAGATAATACACTTGCTGGGTGATCATAAATTGAAATAAATTTTCACTAATTTCCTTACACATCATATGAATTTTCTTAGGAGCAGAGTCAGGCAGAGGAAAGAATTGTTGCAGGTTATCCCTGTCACCCACCCCTCCTAAAAATAGAGGCAGAGGAAGTGTTGGGGGGGGGTCTTAGGCCTTTTCTGCCTAGTCCTTCTTGGTTTTCCCTGTCTCTTTGCTTTATCCTGGGCTCTTTTTTCACTATGTTAAAAAAAGAAAGCAAAAATCTTATTACAATTGTCTTTTGCATAATGATATACTGAATTTTATTCCGCCAGCAATTTTCTAGATTAGATGAGTACACAGAATTGTGAGAACTGTATTTGCAAAACTCTGATTGTTCTAAAGATTCTGGACATAAGGTAATATGTAACCACACCCTTGAAAATATCTCTGCTTTTGAATGCAGCCAGCACTTACCAATAATAATAGATCATTTTATGCTTTTTGTATAATAGTCAAATCAGTGACATATTAAATGCTTTAGATAAATATATGCTGTTAACAGAAAGTGACTGAATTGGTTTCCATGTGCAAACACAGACTGTCATTTGCTAAATGACAATGGCTTGTAAAGACGACAGAGCCTTAAGATAGTTCTGAAAAATGACTTGGCTTAGCAAAAGAAAGCAGTGACAAAGCACTGATTTTGAATGCTCTGCCAAGATAAGTTGCTTGCCAGTTTTCCTTCTGCATTTATAACCAAAGGTCTTGTCAAAACTCTTTTTAAAATATTGATCCTTACTATGAGCAAGGATAACAGTATTGGAAAGCACAAATATTATCTCTTCCTGTCCTCATGAGTTACTATGCTCAAGAGTAGGCAAGGTCAACAAATGAAGAAAAAACCCTATACACCTATATAGTCTGATTACTTTTACAAAAAAAGTTAATTTTGCACCCCCAATTTCAAATAAATAAACAAATGTGATCTTAAATTTCATGTCCATAAATGTAGGAACCAGCTTTAATATACATTAGAAAAATAAAACTGCTATGCTAAAGTGTCCTTAAACACCACAAAGGTCCTATGCTTATTTTTAACAGATAGTACAATAGCTATCATCATTAGCCTTAAAAACCAAAAGACTTGAGGGTATAAATCATAAGACAGTTCAAGCTGAGCTTGATAACCAAGCTACACATTTTCCTGCTCCTAGTCACAGTAAACACAGCCAATTTTCACAAATGCATCAACCAAAATGATCTCAATTCTATACAAACTATTTTAAATTGTTAGATTGTAGCTTTGATGGAGGAATATTTAGGGACCCAATAATTTCAATTCAATTGCATAATTTCAGTCTCGAGTGATTTGCAGCTCCACAGGAATTTAGATCTGTCAGAAGTTAGATAAAGAGTATTAATAGAATAAACTGATTATTAGATAATTTAGATGAACTTTTTTGGAATAAGGAAGAAAAATTAAAATACTTTTATCTGCAGGAAGTTATTCCAATAAAGAGGACTGAGGGATTGCTAAACCTTAATAACATATTAATCTTTAATAACTGTTATAAATCTCCTGTCATACTTATACCACTCATATATCATTATTATAACACACAGTTTCACAAGTAAATTTTTGACGGGTTCCCTCTCTTTATCATAAGGTTTACAGAAATACTGGCCATGTGTCTATTACTTTATGTACTTTATGTGACAAATAATTACCTAGTATTGTCATGAATGTGGTAATTTGTGGATCACGTTTACATAATAACTGCATACAGCATCAGAACAAGAGATCAGCATCAGAACAAATCTTACATAGTGACCAACAGTGAATCAAAATCTAAACCACTCATCATTGATTTGCAATAGCAGTCAGCCAGATTTCTTTGACACGGAGCTTACAATGCACAATTTTTACTGATATCTGCCATTCAAATATTCTGAGTTTGGAAGTTTCAAATACACACTGTACTCAATATCTTTCAGTTATGTTCTTTGAATTGGTTGAATCTTTTTAAGGCTATTTAATCAAAATCTTATAGCAATAGCAATAGTTAGACTTATATACCGCTTCATAGGGCTTTCAGCCCTCTCTAAGCGGTTTACAGAGTTAGCATATTGCCCCCAACAACAATCCGGGTCCTCATTTTACCCACCTCGGAAGGATGGAAGGCTGAGTCAACCTTGAGCCTGGTGAGATTTGAACAGCCGAACTGCTGAACTGCAGTCAGCTGAAGTAGCCTGCAGTGCTGCATTTAACCACTGCGCCACCTTGGCTCCTATAGGTGCTTGAGCTAGTAGTAAATGTTTCAGATCATCTCTATTCTCCAAGGCTAACAAGCATTATTCTTCATTGAGTTATTTTTCCACTGTCATGATTTGTTTGTAAGCTTCCAACTTTTCAATTTTGCAAAACTTTAACCCTGGGTCAGTGCCAAGCCCAAGTAGAATACTACAGATTCAGTTCTGACATCTTCAGGAATTGCTAGGAACTGTTTTCAGAATTTTAAGGGCTGCAATCATTACTTTTTTTCTTCTACTGATGCTTATACCACATTAAAAAATCAGAATCCAAAAACTGGTACAAGTTTAAACCTATCTTAACTATGTTTTGAACTTCCCAAATCTAGCATTTCTGGCTTTCATCAGGCTCATAAGGGCTACTAGAAACTACAGTTAAGCAACAAATCAAAGCTATAAATTCCTAATTTAGTTAAATTGATCTGATAGGTACTAATTCTGGAATTTTTATACTCCGAACAAACATCTTAAAAATTTAGTTTTGGTTAAACATTATTTCCAAAATAAATGTGGTGCAACTATGTGTGAATATAGCTAGAAAGTTGTTATGAAATCTTTAGAAGTTTATGTGGTTCAGAAAGTTATATACTTGGTTAGTGTAGCCAAACCTCTTTGCTTTTTTGTTTATTGTTTATTCATTCATTCACTTATTCATTTGATTTATTTCATTCTTAAAACATTTTAGTCTGCACATACAAATACACACTTCCTAATAAAACAATCTTGACATGACTATTATTCTTCACACTGTGATATTGGACGGCAATAATCATAATTAGCGAAAAGTACATTTCATTATCTTCCATGAATACGTAAACTGCATCACACAACACTAACACATGTTAAAAGACATTTAAGAAACAGAAAATATAGCATGTGAAATTGCCAAATATTATTGCAATATTTCAAATATTTAATTATGTAAATTATTAAATGTAATATTAAAATATTACAGTCACAGTGCAAATTTCCACCATTACATGTAAGGAGAGGTTATGCTGCAAACAGTGAAGGAAGAAATTGGGAGTGGTATTTTACATTGAAATGAAACAGTAGATTCTCCATTGTATGATAATATTTCTTTTTCTTTACCCACAAAATATCATTTTAGTGTCATCATTACAAATAAAGATAGAATGGTCCTTAATGGGTATAAATTGCATATAAATCTAATTGCCTAATACAAAATTTTTCCCTCTCTATCTGGCAGAAAAGCAGCAAGTAAATATGATGGACAATATCATGATGTACAATTGGTTATTACTAGTTGTTAATGACCTAACAAGGTTCAAGAGAAATCCTGCAAAATTAAGGATTAGGTTAGGAACCCTCAAAGTTTCACTTTAGAAGCTTTCAAATAAGAAATAGAATTGAGATAATCTTGGTTTAACTGACTTCTCCTGGGACTTCAAGGGCTTTGTTATACATGGGATGCAAACCAAAGTTTCTATTATATAGAAAGTGTTTTGAGCTCTCAGATTTATATTCTTGGCTGCCAGTTTGCTCTTATCTACTATTAAAGGTTGAACAAGAGGAAGGTACAGTAGAAAGAACAGCAAACTTTGTAAACTGGTCCAAGCATTAAGATACTTGCAAGGGTGTTGAACCTTGACTGGGCAAAAGATGAATAATTTCTGGCATATAAAAATGTAAATATACCATGTGATATGAGAAACTAATATTTCTTAAGCAAAATTGTGGATTTCCTTAATTACATATAATAGATTGAACAAATCTTTTGGTCTAGCAAATATCTAAAACAGTGATCTAGGTTGTCATATACTCCACTTTCTATATAATTACCTAATGACACAGAGCAACTTTTCATATACAGTTTTAGTTACTTTTTCTGAGTATTTTTATTTAGTTTTCCACATCACATTATTCTTTTAATGCTGCCATTCATCTATGAAATTTTTTGCAACCCTGAACTTTAGTCTAAATTATTTGTAATAGTCATTCCTTTGAACAAGGCCAATATAATTCTCATTCAGTGTTATGACCTAGTATAAAGTAGTTATTCCCTTTAAGATTAAAATTATGAGCAAATTTGTGTCCCTCTCAATGTATTTTGTCACAATAATGGAATCTAGGTAATCCTTGACTTACAATTTCTGTTGTTAAATGAGACATTTGTTAATTGAGTTTTGCTGCATTTTACAACTTTCTTGCCACAGTTAAGTGAATCACTGCAATTGATAAGGCAGTAAGGTGTTATTAAGTGAATCTGGATTCCCCATCTTTGCTTCCCAAAGGGCTGGAAAAAGTGATCACATGACCTTGGGACAGCAATGGTCATAAGTATGAATCAGTTGCCAAGCATATGAGCAAAAGTCGTAAGTGTGAAAAATGGTCATAAGTCACATTTTCAGTGCCATTGTAATTTTAAACAGTCATTAAATGAACTGTTGTAAATCGGGGACTATCTATAATCCACAATATAAAAACAAACATAGAGTTCCATATGTATTATGATTAGTAAAATAGCAGGGTTCATGGACTCATATTAGTCATTTCCCACAAAATAAAAATACTTTTCTTATCCATTGACAAGATCAATGTCAATCACATAACCTTGCTGCAAAATTATTTGCAAATATAAATATTCTATTAATAAATCATGAGACCTTAATGGCATATTGATCTCTTTGAAGATCATGGAGAAGCCAAAACATTCAGAATTTACTAGGAACACAACTGTTTCAAGAAACTGAAAAACAATGCAAAATAGGCCATGTTGAATTTTATAAGGGGTACATGACCTCAAGAGGTCTCTGATTTATATACATACAGTATGTGTGCGTGTGTGTGTATACATACACACACATATACATAAATATACATATACATACATACATACATACATACATACATACATACAAACATACATGCACACACACATTATATATATATATGTGTGTATATGTGTATATATGTATATACACATATACACACATACACACACATACATTTATACACATACACACACACTTATTCACACACAAACATTTTAGACAATTTCAAAATTATTTTCTTTTCCTTTGTAAAGGTTTTGGAAAGTTTTTTCCTTTAGGTGCATGGAAACTAAAGAGGTATAGAATCTCATTTATGTTACCTTCAGATATTGTTATAATAACTACAAAAAAGAACCTCTTACATTATCTGTTTGGCTTGAAATATGTTGCTTAAAGAAGAGTGCAACTGTGAACTATAAACAGAACATATAAACTCAGTTCTGTGTTAAGCAGGCAAAATGGCCATTATAATTGAATCTCTATATATCTCCACATTCTCCACTGCCAGAAAACCCTGGGAATTTTTCTGATTCTTTCTTCTGTTTTGAATAATTTATTTATTATTACTCTCATCTCCATTGGTCTAAGTAGACTTGATACGAAGAGCCAAGATTTCGTAGATCAGGTTTAATGTTAAAGAATCCTGTTTCTAAGGTACAATTCCATAACTAGTAATCATTCTTTTTTTATATATATAAATTTTTATTTTAAACACATCAGCACATCAACAAAAACAAACACCTAACTTAAAAACAACATAGGAACAATAAGTTCCATCGTATATCATACCGCAATTCCGAATCGGTTTCTTTGCAGTTAGTGTTTTTCCTACTAAACATTTCTATCTTTCATTCATAATCTCCTTATTTGTTATCCATTTTTATGTACATTTCTTTATTTATTTAAACTTAGCTACTTATGACCAAATATTATTTACCTATATTATGCTTTATATTTTTACTGTCATTTATTCTCTTACATACAGTTATAGATATACATTCACATAATTATTCTTTTTCTTTGCCATTCTTATATTATTATTATTCCATTTGAAAGGTTATAAGGTATAGTTTAAAATGCTTTATTTACCATCCTTCACACCTGCTAAGACACCACCTTGTTTTCTCTTTCTTTTCTTTTCTCCCTCCCTTCCTTCTCTACTTACTTACTTCCTCCTCTCCATCCCCTTCTTCTTTCCCTTACCTCTTCCCTACTCCTACCCTTTTTCTTCTCCTTCCTACTTTCTCCCCTACTCTTTCTTTCTCTTCCTCCCTCCTGTTCTTCTTTTTCTCTCCCTTCCACCCACCTTCCCTTACCTCTCCTCCACACTTCTTCTTCCTCTCTTACTATCTCTCCTTCTCTTCCTCTCTCTTCTACCCTCCACTCCTTACCTTTCCTTCGTCCCTCCATTCTCTATTTCCTTCCTCCCCTCCTTTCCTTCCTTCTTCCCTTCCTTTCTTTTTCTATTGTTATAGGTGTCTCTTTCAGATCCCAGTTCATGTTTTCTTGGGGAGGGTATTTCCACACACCCATTTTTGTTTCATATCCTTTCCTTTTTTCTTTAGGATTCTACAGTCTAGCTTCCAGCTATTGTTCTGATTTGAATTCACCAATCTTGGCCCCCTTATTTTACTCATAATTATTATTTTTGAGTGTTATTCTATTTTTTCATTGCTTTTGCTCCACTATACCAATTATCCCATATCCGATAGAATTCTGATTCCTCCTTTCCCTGTTTTTCTTTCGTTAATTTATCCATTTCGGCACAGTCCATAATTTTTCTTATTATTTCATCTTCATTTGGGGTTAGTTTGTTTTTCCACTTCTGGGCGAAAGCGATCCTTGCTGCTGTAAGTATATGTAGTATTAGATATTGTATTTCTTTTTTGTATTTCATCGGTATAATTCCTAATAGAAAGAATTCAGGTTTCCAATCTAACTTAACCTTTGTTATTTCTTCCAACCAATTTTTGATCCTTTTCCAGAATTTTTTTGCCTCTTCACAAGTCCACCATAAATGATAATATGTGCGATGTACCAAATCACATTTCCAGCAATTTGGAGAGGTATTGGTTGAAATTTTGGCCAACCTTGATGGTGCCAGATGCCATCTATAAAGCATTTTGTACTGGTTTTCCTTGTATGGGATTGATAATGTCATTCTTAAATTTATTCCCCAAAATTTTTCCCATTTGTCTAGTCCAATGTTATAGCCAAAGTTCTGTGCCAATTTTATCATTGGTTCTTTCACAATTTCCTCTTCCATTTGATACTTCAAGAGGAATTTGTATATTTTCCCTATCATCTTTTTGTCCGGACTTTGAATAATTTTATCCAATTCATGTGGTTCTGTTTCAATACCATATATTTTAGTGTCTTTATTGTATTTAGTTTTAATTTGAAGATAAGTTAGCCAATCAACTTTCATATTCTGATCTGCCAATTCTTCAATTGTTTTTAAATTTCCCTGTCTGTCAATAAGATCTCCGTATCTTAGGATTTTGTTCCAATCTGTAAAATTTGAGTGCGTCGTTCTTTCTGTTGGTGATAGCCAATTTGGGCTTTTCACATAGTGGATTTTTTTGATTTTGAGCCATTGTTGCAGTAAAGTTCTTCTAATTAAATGATTTTGAAAGTATTTGTGCGTTTTATGTTTGTCATCCCATAAGAAATTATGCCAGCCTGCCTGCAGGACATGGCCTTCTAAGATCAGAATTCTTTTATTCTTTAACTCTATCCAATCCTTCATCATTTTCATTGTTACTGCAGTTGCGTATAGATCCCAATTTGGTAGTGCTAAGCCTCCCCTCTCCTTGCTGTCTTGCATTGACTTTAATTTGATGCTTGGTTTGCGTCCCTGCCAAATGAATTTAGTAGTTAATTTCTTTAAACCTTGAAAGAATTTTTTACCTGGATTAATAGGAGCAGTTTGCAATAGGAAAAGTATTCTTGGTAAGATATTCATTTTAATTGTTGCTATACGTCCCATAAGTGATAATTGAATATTCTTCCAATTTTCTAAATCTTTCTTTATTTGTATCACTAATTTATTGTAATTATCCTCTTTGATTGTGGAACATTTTTCTAACAACCAGATCCCCAAATATTTTACTTTCTTATTTAACTGCAATCCGGTTGCTGTTTCCAGTTCCTCTTCTTGCTTTTTTGTCATATTCTTAGTTATCATTTTTGTTTTGTCTTTATTAATCTTTAGTCCTGCCACTTTGCCATATTCTACTAATTTTTTAATTAATTTCAAACTAGATTCTAATGGGTCCTCTAAAGCAAATACTAAGTCATTGGCATGGGCTTGGACTTTATATTCTTCATTTTTAAGTCTTAAGCCTTTTATTCCCTGGTCATTCCGAATTTCATTTAATAAAATTTCCAAAGTCAGTATAAATAGCAGAGGAGAGAGGGAGCATCCCTGTCTGACTTCTTTTTTTATTTCAATATTTTTTGTTAGATCTCCGTTCATCAGAACTTTGGCTGTCTGGGTACTATAAAATCTTTCTATCATTTTTGTAAATTTTTCTCCGAATTTCATCTCATCCAATAGTATTGTTATAAATTTCCAAATTATGTTATCAAATCCTTTTTGTGCATCAAGGAAAACCAGTACCATTTGCTTTTCTGGATGGGCCTCATAGTACTCTATTATGTCTAGAATAACTCTCATATTATTTTTCAAGTATCTATGGGATAAAAAAACATTTTGGTCTGGATGTATTCGTTCATTTAAGACCTGTTTAATTCTTTCTGCCATAATTGCTGCAAATATTTTGTAATCGGAGTTTAATAATGAGATTGGTCTGTAATTTTGAATTTCTTGTAGATCGGTTTCCTCTTTTGGGATTAGGGATATTGTTGCTTCAGTCCATGAATCGGGTATCTTGGATTTTCCTAAAACCTCATTAAACATTTCCACTCCTAGCTCTTCCAATATTATTTTGTTATATTTGCATAGTTCCACCGGTATTCCATCTGGTCCTGGTGTTTTATTATTTTTTTGATTTTTCAGGACTGATTCCACTTCAGTTAAGGGTCTATTTATCGCCTCCCTTTGTTCTTTTGGGATTGGGGTTATCTTTTCTAGATTTAAATATTGTTTTACTTTAGTTTCCTCCATATATTCTTGTGTGAATAGTTTTGTGAAATATTTGTGAACGATATTCTTCTTTTCTTCCGCTTTGAAACGAGTTCTTCCCTCATCATCCTTTAAGAGAGCTTTTTTATTTTTCTTTAGAAAAAAACACAAACACAAACACCGCTATCCTGCCCAGCAAAGATAAGTGCAATTTCTCCCATTTTTTCATCTCTGTCTGTATGCTATGCCAAAGTGGTTCATAATTATGCTTATATAACTTCCCATTTGAAGTTAAAATGTTAACTCCAAGATATTTGACTTTTTTAACTACCTCACATCCTAGCATCACTCCTAATTCTTCCTTTTGTTTAATATTCATATTTATAGCTAATGTTTTGGTTTTTCCTAAGTTTATTTTAAAGCCAGACACTTGACCATATTGATTAATCGTATTCATTAAAACCATACTGGATTCCTGCGGTTGTTCCAATATTATGACCAAATCATCCGCAAAAGCGCGGACTCTATATTCTTGCTGCCTAATCTTGATCCCTTTTAAACCATCCAAGCCCCGTATTTTATTCAACAATACTTCCGAAGTTATAATAAACAATAATGGGGACAAAGGACAACCCTGTCTTGTACCTTTTCCAATTTGAATAGAGTCTGTTAAACTTCCATTGACTATGATTTGTGCTGTTTGCTGTTGGTATATTGCTTTAATTGACTGTAAAAAATTATCTCCTATCTGCATTTTTTGCAATATCTTCAGCAGAAATTGCCAGTTAACTCGATCAAAGGCCTTCTCAGCATCCAAAAATATAAACGCAGCAGGGATCTGGTTGTTCTTTCCCAAATATTCTAATGCATTAATAATTAATCTGACATTACTTTTCATCTGTCTCCCTTGTATAAAACCTGTTT
Organism: Thamnophis sirtalis; assembly: GCF_051295495.1. Taxonomy (NCBI): domain Eukaryota; kingdom Metazoa; phylum Chordata; class Lepidosauria; order Squamata; family Natricidae; genus Thamnophis; species Thamnophis sirtalis. The sequence continues at coordinate 46,675,178 of NW_028261384.1, forward strand.
GGTCCGTATGTATCAATTGTTGAATGACCAACATTAACCTATTTGCTAATATTTTAGTAAAAATTTTATAATCTACATTCAGTAATGAAATGGGTCTATAATTTTTGGGTTGAGTAGTATCTTGATCTTCTTTGGGTATCAAAGATATAAACGCTGTCTTCCAAGATGGAGGGACTTTACCTTCCGTTTGAATCATATTAAATAATTCTCTAAGAGGTTCTACCATTTCTAACTGTAAGTTTTTATAGTAAACCGCTGTCAAGCCATCTGTACCTGGTGCTTTCCCTGGCTTTAATTGCTTAATTACCTGCAGGATTTCCCCCGAGGTTATTGGTTGATTCAATTTTTGCCTGTGTTCTTCTCTAACTGAAGATATTTTCTCCTTATCTAAATATTTGTCTATGTCTAAACCATTAATTTTATCCCCTTTATACAGTTCTGTAAAAAATTCCCAGAAAGCCTTTTGAATCTCTTCCTGTTGGAACACCTCCTTCCCTCTGTAAATCAGTTTAGATATATTTCGAGTTTTCCTTTTTTTCCTAATCTGATAAGCTAACCATCTGCCAGGTTTGTTTGCATTACAAAAAGTATTGTGTTTTGCATATAATAAATTAGTAGCTACCTGGTCAGAGATCAACATGTCAAATTGAGATTTTAATATGTTAATAGTTTCCTTAACCTTTGTATCGTCTGGTTTCCTTGTTAACTCCAGCTCTTTTCTCTTAATTTCCTCTTCCAGTTCTGTTCGTTTTAACCCTTGCTTATTTCTATGTGTTTTATTTATATTCATCAAAACTCCTCTCATATACGCTTTGCTTGCATCCCATACAAATTCCATAGATGTACCCTTATTCATATTCAAAACAAAATATTCAGATAGTAATTTTTTACAATCATTAATATAGTTTTCATATCTAAATAAATTTTCATTCAGTCTCCAAAACCTTCTTGCCTGCACTACCCTTCCCAACTCCATCCAAACTGGGTTATGGTCCGAAAGGACTCTAGCTGCAATCTTTGTTTTCTTGACCCTAGAAAGCAAATCATTAGTGGTTAGATGATTCAGTCTATATGCCAGCCATCGTGCTGGTTTGTTGGCATGTTCGAAGTAGTTCTGTCTCGTGACCCGTCAAAACCGTGGAGTACAAAATCGCGCTCGACGAAAGCGTGCATGTGACGTCATCACAGCGCGACGAAAAAAATTAAAAATTGAAATAAAATTAAAATTAAAGCAAGCCGATTCACATAAAGGTAAGGGTTAGGGTTAGGGTTAGGTTAAGGGTTAGGGTTAGGTTTAGAGCGTTAGGGTTACGTTTAGCGTTAGGTTAAGGGTTAGCATTAGGTTTAGCGTTACATTAACGGTTAGGTTTAGGGTTAGGTTTAGGGTTAGGTTAAGGGTTAGGTTTAGGGTTAGGTTTGGGGGGGTTAGGGTAAGGTTTTCGCTTTATTTTTACATTTTTCCATAACAGCGCAATGTTTTTGTCGCGCTGTGATGACGTCAAATGCGCACTTTCGTCGAGCGTGATTTTGTACTCCGCGCTTTTGTGGTGGAACCGTTCTGTCTGACTGTTTTGATTTTCTCTGCTAATTCCTTTTGAGTTTTTAAGTTGATCTTATGTTTTATCACCTCTATTCTTTCCTTTTTAGTTTTATTCTTTGGATCTTTCTGTAGTTCTTCCGCTTCTCTAAGTTCTTTTTGCATGCCTTCTAGTTGCTCTTTTTGCTTTTTGCTTTTTCTCGCCATATAGGCAATCGTAAGGTCTCTTGTGTATGCTTTCATGGTATCCCATAGACTTTGAATTGAGGTGTCTTCTTTTTTATTTATTTTAAAGAACATTTTTAATTCTTTCTCTAGCATTTCAGTGTATTCGGTTTCTTTTGCAATACTTGAATTCATCATCCATCTTTTTCTTCTTTTTTGACCTTTCCATCTTATTTTTATTGGGTTATGATCTGCTCATTTCGTTCTATTTCGATTTCGTCTACTTGATTACACAGCCCGGATGAGATCCAAACCATGTCGATTCTTGATAGAGATTGATGGGTGCTCGCATAAAAAGTATATTGCTTTCTTGTTTTGTGTCTTTCTCTCCAAATATCCTATAATTTATATTCCTTTGCTATCTCAAAAAAGGATTTGGGTAATGTATTTTTTTGTTTTATTTTTCTTTTTGCTTTCATAGTCCAGTTTTTTATCTACTATTGCATTATAGTCGCCAATTAAGCAAATGTTTTCATGTTCTAATTCATTTATTTTGTTATGTAATTTCCTATAAAATTCCTCTTGTTTCTGGTTCAGTGCATATATGACTATTAATAATATTAGTTTTTCTGTTGTCTCTAATTCAATCATTAGCATTCTGCCTTCTTCATCTGAGTAAACTTCTTTGGAGTTTATTTCTTCCTTTATATAGGTTGCTATCCCACTTTTTTTTATCTGCCAATCCTGTATATAATTTCTCTAGTTTTTTATTTTCCAGTAGATTCCTATGTTCTCTTTTAATATGCACTTCCTGTATACAGACTATATCTACTTTCAATTTCTTAAGTTTATTAAACATCTGGGCTCTTTTTTTGGTGCATTCAGTCCATTCAGGTTTATTGACACAATTGTTATTTCTTGATCCATTTTTAGCTGAAATTGTTTCTTTTACTTCTAGTTTGTATCTGACTTTTCTCTCGCGCGCCTTCTTTCTCTGCTCTCTCTCTTTCTTGCCTCTGTTCTTCTCTCCTGCTTCTTTCACTGTCTTCTGATGTTTCTTCCACTTGACCTCTGCATTCTAGTTCCTCATTGCTTCCTTGTTCTCCTTCCCTATTACAGTGTTCTTCATAGAATTTGTGGTGCTTCTTCTAAATTCTCTATCTTATATCTTTTTCCTTGCCAAGATACCAGAACCCCTTACGTACCAGCCATCTGTACATTATTCTATTTTTATTCAATTCGTTTGTTAAAAATTGGTATTGCCTGTGTTGTTCCCGGATTCTCCGTGGGATCTGTTTAAGCATGGTCAGCTCTATTCCCTGTAGTATAATCGTCTCTTCTCTGGTTTTTTTGTACACTTCATCTCTGGCAGTTTTCTTAGCGAATCTTACATGCACTTCTCTTGGGAGCCTGTGTCTCCTTGCATAATTAGTATTCACCCAGTAAGCCTCATCAATATTCCCTCTCACTTCCTGTTTTGTTTTTTGCAGAAATTCAGTAAGGATATTAATCATTTTTTCTTTCAGATCTTCCTCTTTCTCTTCTGGTATGTTTTGAAATCTTAGGTAGAATGCCGCTTTTTCGTTTTCAAGTTGGATTATTGATAATTCCAATTTTTTTTAAGTTGTCTATATTCTATTTCCATTTTTCCATCATCTGATCTGAGTGTTGTATTTTTTCTTCCATACATTGGATTTTCTGTTCGTTGATTGCTAAGGCATTCTGTATCTTTTCAACCTTATCGTCTATATTGAAAGGAAGTTCCTTTCAATTCTCCCATTTCATTTTTTAATTCTTCATGATTTTTCCTTGTCTCTTCTTGGCTTATAGCCAAGGTCTCCTGTATCATCTGGAGCATCGATTGCATGTTTTGCATCGTAGGTGCTGGTCCCGCTGATTCTGCCATCTTTTCCCCTTTCTCCAACCCCCATGCACTCTCCATTGTTTTTTGATTTGAGGAGGGGGGCGTTGCTGAGATCACATTGGATATGGTCTTTTTCCCTAATTTTGCTGAGGTTGCCATTTTTAATCCCCTTTTTTGACCTTGCCCACGATTGATTATAACTTTTACCTTATTTATACCTTGTCAGTAATATCAATAATATATTATAATTCAGTCATTCAAAGCCATGATGGTGCCTTTCCTATCATGAAGTGTAAAACTGTTGAGATAGATGTTAAGAGATTATGCAGCTTCAAAAATGTTTATTGGATTCCTCCAATATCGGAATTCATGAAACATCTCTTGAATAATAAAAGTTCTTAAAATGTCTGCAAACAGGAATTCTGTTTTAAATAAAGGTTATAATAGGGATTTTTAATGATGTGATATGGATTGTTACTCCTTGTAATGCCCTCACTCATTTATGCATTTATACATTTCAAGATTCAGAAATGTATACTACACTTTCCAACAAATACAACCACACTAAAAAATATTTTGGAATTTCAAAATTCTTGTAACTTGATGATTCTAAAAAACATTATATTGTTATAATCAACATCCATTATGTATTAACTACAGTATTTTATTGAACACATTGATTGTGAAATACCACAGAGAGAACAGCTCAGTATAAATTGTGTCTAAAAGCATTTTATTTTTAATGTGCTCTCTTAAGGATTTGCTGTGATTCATTCATAGAGAAATACTTCACTGTATAGAATTTTCCCCAATGTATGTTGCAGCTTGTTAACAACTAGAAGTACTTCTATGAAATGGCAAGTGATTTATTTCACATTTTCAGTTTACCTTTTTAAGTGAGGTTCAGGAGAGAAGAACATTTTGTTTTCTTTTAGGCTCATCCATTATCAATTTTTCCTTCATAAAACTATGGCAAAAGTAAAAGGTGATATTCAAAGAAAGAATATGAAGAAGACAAGATTATATCCAGAACTGTGTTCACTAGAAGGGAGAGGGAACTGGCCCCTGAAAAGAAACGTGTGAAAGAAATGTGACAAATTTCTGTGTTTCTCTCTACTATTTACAAAAAATTGCAGCCTCTCAAAATGGAATAGATCCAGATATATTAAGCATAATGTTGTAACATAGTTCACTATAAAACCCAGGGATAAAAATGAGAACATCATAGAATTACTCAAAATGACAGTATAGCAACAACAACAAAAAACCTCTAGAGAAAATGAGTTATCAAAAAAGGAGGAGTCTTTCTGTAGCTTTTTTTCCCCAAAAGAATATTTCTACAAAGCAAATATATCTGAAATATAATATATATATATATATATATATATATATATATATATATATATATATATATATATATATATATATATATATATATATATACATACACACACACACACATACACACAATCACACACACACACACACACACACACACACACACACACACTGTGTAGATTGCTGGGTTTCCTAAGACACATGCACAATAATGTAATTGCAACATAAGCATGTATTCTGACTGCAGTCATGGAGGTAACATTCTCCTGGATTCTAATCCCCATCAAAATGCCTTTCCCCTTCCTGTTTCTGAGTACAAGGAAGACTGTTGCATTCAGCTCAACAAAGCTATTCACCACAAAATGATAATGGCCTTGCATAAGCAAGCAGGTACTTTCTTCTGATTAAAGCAGACTGGGATACATATATTTTAATAATATCTATTAAAATTAAACTCCCAAGAGAAAGTTGTACTTTAAATTTTATGTCAGACCTTTTAAATTCAAGATTACCTGTTATAAGCAGATGAAAAATTACTCCTAACTGTATCTCTTCGTTATGTAGAATCTGCACAAGGATGAGACCTTCCAGAATACCAAAAAGAAGATTTTTTTTGGTCTTGAGAAGGTTCACAGCAAATACCTTTTGATAATAAAGATTAACAATTTTGGAGAGTACAATTAGGTTCATTCTTTTTAATAATAATTTATGCTGTAATATGGCTTGCTACTATTTTATGTTATTTCCCACTTATACTAACATAGAGGATGACAATAATGTTGATAGAAAAGATCCTTCTCTGCCTGAGACCTCAAAAACCTGTCTGCTACCTTGCCAAAGAAGGGGAAATTAATCAGTTGAAGGGATAAGACAGAATCGTAATTTCTCCAACACATTCTTAATAAAATTGATAAGTATTGTATTCAATGAGGCTGATGCAACCTAAATGCTATCCAGCTGCAACCAGTAATTGTATAGAAAAAGTTGAGCACTTTATTTAAAAAAAAAACTGTCAGTGTCATGAAACAAGCACCCCAACCCTCAACTTGCCAATCTCAATGGATTCAGCAGAATTAATAATGGTGCTGAAATTACAAAATTATATTCCTTAGAGAACTAAATGTCGCATCTAAATGTTGTCAATTCACATATCCAAGGAACAAAAAAGAAAATGATATTCCTCTTATCTACCCCTGATGATCATATAAATAAGAAAGGTGCTGCTCTAAAGATGACAATTTAATGCCAGAATATAGCAAAAAGCCAAGCAGAAAAAGTTACTATAGCCTTAGGCATAATTTATAGCTTATTGGAGGAAGACATAAAAGGCCTACAGAAGTGAAGGAAACCAACCCCTCCCTTCCTCCCCTCTCCTCTCTCTCCCTCCCTCCCTCCCTCTCTATACATACATACATACATACATACATACATACATACACACACATAGATACACACACATAGATACATACATATATAAAATTAATGTTTTGCATAAAATTATTTTTAGCAGAAATTAGCAAGATTTTCAAAAAAACTGAAACTTATTCTAAATAGAATACTATTTAGCATTAAATACCTACATTAAAAATGCAAGCTTTAATATGCCATTTTCCTAACCACAGTTATCCATTCCTTTGTATCTTATTCCTTCACATAAAATAGCAATGTCCTATTTTTATCCTTTTCTCTAGTCAAAATTGTACTTAGCCAAGTCTATTTCATTCTACATGATTCCTAATAGGGACAGGTGAAATGTCAAATTTTAGACTTTGAAAGTGTGAATGACATAGTTACCAAAATAGCTAGAGAAAAATAGGGATGTCAGTCAGTGCTCTGAACATGTTTGGTATTGGAAAAAAAGATATGGAATCTTTCAATTTGAATTTAAAAAATGCTAGGAATGCATATTTCCCCTCAAATTAGTTGAGCCAATTCAGGAAACAGAAATATGTTTAAAGTGATAAAATGATCATAATGCATATTCAAAATAATGCATGAATAGCTGACATTATGTGGGTTTAAGAGGTTAGAAAGACTTTAAACAGTAAAGCCATGGTGAAGAAATATTAAGCTTTTGAAACCTTGGATATACATAAATGAAAACATTGCCAATGATTCATTTTATTTGTTGGAGAACACAAGACTTATACCTAGTAATATACTGATCCCACAGCTGTGATCAGACATAACATAGATCACAGGTCTTTGCCAAGATCAAATGCAAAAGTATTGCATAGCTCAATAATGAGAATCTATTCTAAAAGCTCAGCTGGCAGCACATTTCATACTACGAATTTTAAAGGGGACATTTCAAGAAAAGCAAGCAATATAAGTTGATTTCAGCAAGCTCTCACAGCTTTTCAGCAAGTGTCAACTTGCATAGCATAGCACTATAACTTCCCTTCTATTTACTGCATGGTCACAAAATACTTTGGGTTGCACTTAATTTCTTACAAATCTCTGAAAACATTGAGCTGACAGCTCCACACAAAAAGCCTGAAAAAAAAGGTAGCTTCTCACTAATTTCCCAATTCTCCTTTGTGGATGATATAACAGAACATTCCTCACTTGTAAGAGAGGCTTTTCAGAAATTTTAAAAAGTTTTCTGAAGATGAGCACACCATTCTCAGTGCCTCAGGATAGTGAACACTAAAGTAAAGCTAAAGTAAAAGGAAAGTGCTGTATGAAACATGCTGGTCTCATAACCAACTTCCTAGTCCAAATCAAGGGGAGCTGATATTAGCAGAACAGAAAACCATCAAAGAGCTACCTCCTGAAGTTCAAGTCAACTTTGGATTTAATATTTAATGAAAGAAATCTATAGCCACATCCTCAGGAGTTTTTGTCTCAATGCTATGTATTACTGCATATCAATCAGTTGCACTAAATTCTTGCTAGAACACTAAGCTACTGAGCCAAAAGAAAGAAAAATATTTTCCCTTTACCTTTCAAATACATTAGTTCCTTTCCTATGTATCAGAGTGGTAAGCTATAATTTTATTATACTGTATCATTTGCCTCCAAGAGAGCCCCCCCCCCTTGTTGGAACACTCTTATCCACTTATTTTGTCTCTCTGTCTGCCGCTCATATTTAAAGTTAAATGGGGGGGGGGCTTCCTAGCTCCAGCATATTCCTTGGAATAAATTCAACCAACCAACTGAAGAAAGGCTTCATCACACCTAAAGCCTGCCTAAACGCTGAACTGCTCCCAGACTTCGGAAGGCTTTTTTTACACGCACACTTATCACGAATACCAGATCTTCGCCTCGTGTTTTGGGTGGGGAGATCATCCCCATCACTGGGAATATGGCAGGAAGGGGGAAAATAATATACTCAAAGAAATCCAAAGCTCTGCAAAGAAAGCAGCGATTTTCTCTGTAAAAGCTCTGTAAAGTGGGAAGGTGGAAGAGTTTACAGAGAGCGCAACGAATCCTTAAAAGATCAGCGAAGCCCGGTTGTGCCTTATGGCATTAAGTTTGCTTCCAACTTCCCACGCTTCGCCATCCCTGCAACAGCGGTTGGCACCCAGGTTTTCTTTGAAGGTAGAAGGGCGGGGGGGGGGGGTAACATGGGAACTGGCCGTCGTTCCCTCTGCAGACAGGTCAGCCCGGCAGAGCTACCACCGGCAAAAGAAAATCGGCTTTCCCGAGGCAATCGACGTGTCTCCTTTGCTCTCAAGGGAGAAAGAAACGCCTCCACCGTCCTTCTCGAAGGCGAAGTCTAGGCACAGCCACAGAAGGAAGGTAAGAGCTCAAAACCCTTTCCCAGGTTATCGCTGACATCCGTCGCGAAAGAAGGAAGCCGGAGTGGAAAGAGACTTACCAAAATACATTATGTTTCTCATTAATTGGGCACTCCAGCTTCCACCGCCGGGTGCTGCTCAGCATTAGCTCCCGCGCCGAGCTGCTGCTGCCGCCTGAAGCAGAGCGAGTCTGTCTCATCCTACATGATGTGGAAATTTCCAAGCCTCCGAGAGCGAGCGGCGTGAGCCTCCTTGGCTCAAGGCTTGAAAGACAGGCTTTCCCCCGATACAATCCAGCTCTGGTTTAGCGCCGACTCCCGCTGCATGCTGCACTGCCCAGTCTTAGTGTAATCTGACTCCTCCTTGTGATGTCCTTGCTGTGACATCAGGACCGGGAGTACTACTAATAGAGCGCGGGCTATTTGGACGCCGCTCTTTCATTGAGGATCGGGGGAGCTGGGAACTGGCGACTCAGGGTGGAAGCCGGTGCTCCTGATTAAGCCACTTTGTTAGCCCACATGCTCTCCTCTCTTCCCGCCCAGCCCCACAACTGGCATCAAACATGGCCACGGACACAATACCTCCGTTTCGCAAGGGGAAGCAACTTTAGCTGCTCTTCGCCATGGAGAAGACCAAGTTCAAAAGGGCAGCGTTCTGGCCAAGCTAAGGACAGCCTCCAGGGGAAGCTTGCAAGCAAAGATGCATATCAGGGAACAAGGCTTGAGACTGACACCTGCCTTTCTCCCTTAAAGTCAGAAACTTAATACATTCTTCCTTGACTTGGCACCTTTTAGATATGGTTTTACAACACCCATTATTTAAAGTCTACCTCCTAGTGTAAAAGCCTCAGGTTGGAGGAAGGTTGCTTTAAAAAGAATCAAGCAGACAGGGAAGGCACATAAATTCTAAAAATAAATAAAAGAAAGCTGGGTGAAGGTACCATAGCATTCTGCATATTTTGGAATTGCCCTGTCTTCCTGCAAGGCTGCACAATCCCAGCTACTTTAAGAAATGGAGACCCACAACTAACACAAACACACAAAGATGTTTGTCCTTTTCCAGGATACTTTATCCTACTTTCAACAAGCCTTGTCTATCAAGTATGCTTACTCACTCTTAAGAAATTTAGGGTTTCTTTCCTAAGCAACTTGTCTTTTGCAAATATCTGTAAAGAATCTTACATGTGGGTGCTGTTATTTGGCTAAAAAAGGAGTCTACAATCAGAAAAAGTTCATTCTTCACTATCTAGAGGATAATTAAATTTCATAGGAAACCTTTGAAATCTTTAGCATGTTCACAGAAAATCATTTATCATTTAAAATCCTGAAATAATCAGATATTTTATTCCCTCCTTGTTCTGTTTCTATATGAGATAAACAATATTGATAGCACAGTAGCCACTGAAGTCTATTGTGTTATCACAAACCTTTTAAACAGGATATTATGAATAGATTCATATTACCACTCTCAGTTCATGGGCTTGCAATTAATAAAAAGAGGAGAGAAAGCATTATCATGATTTTAAAAAAAAGATTTGAACCTTTTATCACAAGACTACTGACATGCCCAGTTGACATTTCTGGGAGATTATCATTATTTGGTTGTCTTGTTTAGAAGGCAAATGCAATGCATCCAGCCAGTTCGCACATGATCTGACACATTATTACAATTGGCATTTGAGTACTGAGATCAGAGACACAATTATTAACATACACTTCTACTTTTAAGAAGAGAAGAGGTCAGATTTTGATGAAAACTAATAAGACTACTTTTCCTGTGGGTCTATAGGACATTGTTTTACAATGAAATCAATGTAAATTCTTTGGGTAGCAATGCTCATTTTAGATAAAGAAAAAAAACAAGAAAAGGAAAATATACCAAAGCATTTTTATCTATTCAGATAAGATTTAACACCAGCTTCATTCTTCTAATTACTTCATTTATATTAATTAGGCTTAAAGTAATAAATAAACAAAGTAAAAGCAATTAGTACTAATTAATACAAGCCTATTAACTGATAAAAGGAGAAAAGAAGAAAGCAGGTCTAAATAGCCTTTGCATCAAAAAGATGATAAATGTAGGACACTTAAAGTTTGTTTTTTATTTTTTTTACAAGAACCTATGAATTAAGCCCTGCTTTAAAAAAAACTTCATTGTTTAACTCAATAGTGAATATAACACAGGCCTCAAACAAGAAAAACAATATAGGATTTACATATTCAGTAAGCAAAAATAAATGCATAATAGTTATAGGAGATCATTTACTCGATTGTATTGAAATATTTCAGGAATAGAAAAGAGAAGCTATATGGCATCCATTAAACTATCCATTAAATAAGATATTTTTAAAAAATTATTTTAGTGAAGCAGTGGCACCATCTAGTTATAAAATTGCGAATGCAGTGAGCTTCTTGGTGATAAATGGTGAAAAAATATGTCTCTGAATTAGAGAGATGAAAAGCATAGCTAAGATTGGCAAGTAAGTTGGTTCTATAGAACCTCTCGGAATAAAGAGAGTGTGTTGAATCACTTATTTGTTCTCTGGACAGCTGCTCCTCACAAGTAATTACAAGATAGCTGTTTCCTATAGATTTGAGTTCCAAGGGACAAAGGGATCATGCTCTTAAATTGCTTCAAAGCTTTTTAAAGGACACCAAACTCACTCACTGACTTTGTAATTACTTTTGGAAAATAATTGTTTACATAAAGACATTACAGATCTTCAACACAGCAAATTTGAAAAACCACCTGGTGAATTTAGTTTCATTCTTAAATAAAAGAAAATTTAAATTATGTGGTTAAGAACTTAAAAAAAGAAATAAATTACACAAATTTAAGAATTTAAGAACCTTGTGAATAGCCTGGCATTGTTCCTATCGCCTCTCTGCTCTGAGTACCATTGGATTCGAGGGAGGGAATAATTTCTCCTTATCTGCGCTAGCCACTAGTGGCTGTGCTTACTCCCTGCCTGGAGGCTGTTACTTACTGCAGCTGTGATTCTCACTGTCTGAGTTTACCCACCTGGCCACCTGGTTGTTCCAGCTGCAGTTGTTCAATCAAGATGGAGCTTCTGCTTCCTGATTTGCATCTCCAACAGCCTCTGGGCTCACTGCCCTGTCTCTCCTGGGGGTGCCAGGAATGGATCATCTTCCTCCTCTGAACTAGCATCTGGAAAGGAGATCAGACGTGCATCCAGAGGTGCACCCATCACAATTACAGGTAAGTTGCTTTATTGTTGTAAGATTTAATAACAGAATCATGGAAACCTGCCAGAATTTTCTTCCCCTCTTATACCAAGTAGCATTAAAGCAAGACTATTTTGAGTTTTTCCTCTCAATCCTTCCTCTTTCCCAAAACATTTCTTGAAATTTTTCATCAAGGTTATCTCCATATTCCTCTAAACTCATATTTTCTTTTTGGATCAGCATGATGACCTCAGTTGCATAAAAACCGTAGGGCCATGTGGATTTTTTTTGTATAGGCACACTGCCTCATCAAAGAGTTGCTGAAGCAACTCATTGTAAAAAAATAATGAAGTGGTAGCTTTTTCTAGAAATGGTGCAGCTGGATTGGGAAATAAGCAGATAATCCCCAGCATCAAAGAAGAGAAACACATATCTAAACTTATCTTGAGGAAAGCAATTCCAACCGCAACACAAAGAAGCTCATCAGGGCAGATTATAACCAATCTACATTGGCCTAAAAGATTATACTTCTAGTAAAAGGACATGTGAAAAATGGGGCATGCAGAGCGTTTGGGAGGCCTGCAAAGTGCTCCTGGGGGCCAGGGAGGGCAAAAACATGACATGTAGAGGGTGTGGGATGCAAAAAAACAGGCAATTTCTCACAAAAATGAGGCATGCAGAGGGTTTGGAAGATCTGTAAAGTGCTCCAGGGGAGTGGGAAGGGCAAAAACAAGCAAAAAAACTCCCCCATTTTTATGAAAAAAATGGGCCCATTTTCACTTGTTTTTGGGCACTCTACAGACCTTCCAAACCTTCTGCGTGTCCATTTTTGTGAAAAACAGGATGCACAGAGCAGGGTTTCAGTGTATAAGATGCATCCAGATTTTCACCCTCTTTTCGAAAAAAAGGTGCATCTTATACTCTGAAAAATATGGTATTTAAGCTTTACCGCTGTTCAGAAGAGTTGGACATTTGAGTGAAGATCATAATTGTATTCTTACTTACTGAAAAATATTATTTAAATACATGTTGGACTTATGAACTTGATCAAATTGGCTTTGATTCAGTTCTACAAACCTCTTTATATGTGAAGGTGCTATGAAAAAGTAACACTATTTGAATTCCACAAATAGTGGAATAGTGATAAACTTATTGCATCACCTGGTGCTCTCAACTGACACTTGTGCAGAACCTTTTTGCAGATACAGTAGAATCTCTGGTCACAACTATAATTCATTTCATAACTTTGGCTGCAAACTGATTTGGTTGTGATCCGAACCTAATTTTTGGAAATTTAGCACTTACCCAAAAAAATGGCATAGAAGGGGAAATTGGTCCCAAAATAATTTGTGAATTTTTGGGTCAGAACACAATTTGGTCTTGGTCAGGAGTATTCATGACCGGAGGTTCTACTGTACTGAAATTGTCAGATACAGAGACAAAATTAAGCAAAGTGTTGGCACTTAACTCTAGGGGCAAGGGAGAGTCCCATTACTTTGTGAAGCCATCTTAAATGGTAGGTTAGTGCAAGTCTTCATCAAACTGAAATATCTACCGGCACTTGAAAACCTATGCAACTCTGATGGAAGGATTAGTCAAGGTTACTGGATTGTTTTATGGGCTGTGCCTGGCATCAAAATTGCCAAAATAATCCAGTCAAGGTTCAGTTATTTGTAGTATCCTATATACCTACAATATAATAGATATACCCTAGCATAAGCTATCCTAAATCTCTTCCCCTTTCCTCTATTCCATTCCAGATTTTGATGTGTCTTGTTTCATTCCCTCCTTTGGATATATAGTCTTCCTTCATACATCTTCTTGTATACGCATTCTAACACAGCAACTGATATGGTGCAATAAAGTTGAATAAAATGCTTCAAGTAAATCTGCATTTGTAGAACTATTAATGATTTCTGAAGAATAGGAAAACCAAAAGAAACTTTAAAAGAATGTAATCTCAAGGCTAAAATGCTCAGAAACAAAAGATTTTTGAATATTTAAATACCTCATGGTATAACGCCTTTTCCATAGAGCAGCCCTGCCTGTAGTTACAAAGGTGATGGTTTCCGGCAGCCTAAAAGATTCTGGATCCAACTATGTGGCCCATAACTGGTTTGTAATAGCATGACAGCAACTTGCTGATTTCCCCCCCCCCCCCCCTGAAAATAAAAAGCCAGCTAAACAGCATGCTGTTTAACAGATGTGTTGTATACTTCTATGTATTTTCAACAAAGCACAGGAGTTTTATCACTGTTTTTTTTCTATCCTCATTGGACAAAATTTAAAATAATTACTAAATGTGATGCTTTGCTTTGTTTTTACACTTGAATCAGAAGTGTCAGTTCCAGAACTCTGCAATATTTGTCACCATGAATACTACTTAACTGCAGCACTACCCAAAGGAACTCTGCACAGTCGCCTGTGAATACAACTGGAGGGACTTAATTAATCTTCCTGTCACTTCCATGATGCTTTTCATTAGTTTGGCTTCTATCTGATCAACTGGCCCTTTCTCTGTTGGAAATAGCTTTCCAGAATCTGTTTCAGAAGCACTTCCAAAAAGTAAACAAAGATTCACCTTTGACGCATAGTGTCTTTGCAAGTTTTAGTCTTTCCAGACTTTATCAATTCAATATTAGTTCACATATAGGCTTTGAAATATTTGAGGCTTCAGCAACAGATTGGAGAACTTTTAAAGTATCTAATATTGAAAGATGCAAGGAATTTTTATTATTTATTTTTATTTTAAGGTGAACTGGGTGCATTCTTGTCCACATTACTATATGTTATATATTAGTTATAGATAAAGTAGTGGCCTCGTTACTCCCTGCAAAATATTATCAAAATTTATAAAAACAAAATGAATTTATCAACTATAAGGGAGAAAATATGTAGCATCCACATTGAAGCAATATCATGTTTTTTTGCATAATAAGACTCCTGCTTTGAGGATGAAGATACCAGCAAAAAATAGTTGTCCAAATTTGAATTGAGCTGTTAGAATTGTTTCCATTTTTAGTGGTGTATAAGAATTGGCATAAGGAAAAGAAAAAATGTGTAAAATGTTGCCTGATTTGTCAACTCTAGTTAATATCCTAATAACATATATCAGGAGGAAAAGATTTATTATCAATTATAAAATGCATAAAGATGTCCTTGCCATATAAGTAAAATGAGATAGAGAAAATCTCATGACTTCATGTTTGTGTGTGAGCAAGTAAAGAAGGTGATATCATTTGTCTCCTAATTTTATTTACATGGCAGTAATATTATAATTATATATTTTGATAATATATAATATACACCTGCATTATTTTACAAGAGGCAAGTGTTTGGCAGTCTGTCAAATATGACTTTCATTGTAGCTTATAGGATCAGACAGCTTCAAAATCATTAATGGATTTTAAGTTTTCCTATGCTCCTCTAAGGCAGGGAAACATTATCTCTGTAGGATAGGTCACTGACCAATGTGTATTACAGATTAAAAACAGTGGTAGGTTGTATTATTATTTAACTCTCCCAAGTGCTTTGTAAGTCCTTGCACATAGAAATATATGATATTTCATCATTATAAACTTCAGAAGTATGAATTGTCATTGCTGCTAATATTACTTAGGTTATTTATGCCATATGAAGTGTCATTTGTAAAACAGATAAGCTGTTTGATATGTGCAGATTTTATAGTCACATTTCAAAGTGATCAAAACTGTAATCTTATCTCTAGTCTTCTGGAAACAAATATCTCCAAATTGATTACAATATATTGTAAGCAGATATGCATTGGACTGTTAACCTCTGCAAATAGCTGTCGGGAGTAAAGATAGGCTTCTGTTTGAAGACAGCCTTTCTTCTAGATATGTTAGCAATAGCAATAGCAGTTAGACTTATATACCACTTCATAGGGCTTTCAGCCCTCTCTAAGTGGTTTAGAGTCAGCATATTGCCCCCAACAATCCGGGTCCTCATGTTGGATTAGAATTGCTATCATTCTGAACCACTGTGAACAACACTTATTTGGAATAGAATTATGAAAGGCACAAAAGTTGGAGTACATTGCCTTAAGACCAGGCAAAACAAATCATTCTCCAAATGACTGAATCATCTGAATTGCAGATGGTGACTAAACAGAAAAATCCTTCAGTGGTGACAACCCAGCCACAAAATGTTCTCCTGTTTTTATGTCACTCTCAAGACTAGGCAAAAACGATTCTTATTTTCCCAGCGTTTTAGTATTCAGCATGTAGCTTTCATATTGCTTGATAATTGTTTTAATTGTGTTGTTTTTTTAACACTATATTTTATATTATATGATTTCATATTATTTTAATATCTTAGTTTTATTTTAAGGTTTATAAAATTTTATTTAAGCTATTCTGAGCAGCTGTTAAAAGATGTTCATCAAAATGAAAAATTCTATGTGAAATTAGTTTACTGAATGAAATCTCATGCATTTCTATTTATAAGTAAACCCAAAGCAAGGCTATATTATAAGCAGTAATAGAACTGCAATCTTGTACATTATTGTTTGGTTACATTTTATCTTTACTGCAGAAGCAATATTCAAACCTAGAGAGTAGAAATTTAGTATTTAAAAGTGTATAAGTTTGAGTCTTCTTGCCACCATAAAAATAGTTGGAAGTTGTAGTAGTAGTAGTAGAGGTAGGAATGATGGCTCTTTCATACCTTCCCCAAGATCAAATCTAACTTTCTTTATATTTCCTTACACATCAGAGGGCAATGGATGCAGTTTTACTGTCCCCTTCCTCATTTGCTCAATGAGATAAGCAGCGTACGAAGGTTAATGGACAAATATTGCAGAGAAGAGTCTGATGGAGCTGAAAATGCTATGTCCTATTGTATGGCAACTGGCACTGGAGAAATCTAATATTACAGGAAACAAACAGCTTTTTTCTTCTGGGATTCATTGTCTATTTATAATGGTAACAAACCACATGACAGAACTTATGTGGGAACTTCTGGTGGAACTATACAATGCAGTATCTGAATATCTCTCAGGTTAACTTTACAGTGGGTAAAATTTTCGCCTGCATCTAGAATCCAAGATACATTCCACTACAGAAGGCAAATGAGAGATTCAATAGGATTAATTGCGTCATACTGCTAAATTCCATTCCATTCCCGTTACACATCAAACCCAGAAACAACCAATTAAGTTTCCATCTCAAACTTCAAGCTTTATTGAAAAGGGTTCAAGGAATTGACTTCATTCAGAGTTTTCTGCACCTGAAACCACACTAGATTCTCAGTACAAGACAGGGTCAATAGGAAGTCAGAGCTTTTTCCTATTTCTTCTTAGCTTCTCTCCTTTTTTTCTGTAAAAGAGACTGCATGCTATTTGTATATAACTCTGCATTTATACACCAGACTTTATAAAGCTTATCTATCAACAAGCTTTTTTTCCCCCTTCAGGACCAAATTGCTTGTGAATGCTATTGATCTACATCCAGAATACAAGTTGCCATTTTCAGGACATTGTTTGGCTTATTATGGACTACAATAATAATTCCAATTTTAGTATCTCAATTTAGTGAGTTTTGTCAATAAAAGCAGGTCTCTAGCTTAGCAAGTGCAACAAGTTACTTAGCTCCTGAAATATTATTTTATTATAATTTATTGCCACCTATTTAAATTAATAACTCTGGGCAATTCACAAATTACATTAACAATAAATAAAAACTAATGCAAACACCTAATGCAAACACCTCAAAATATAATTAATAATAATAATCATTATTTAACTAAAGTACTACAAAATATCTCATAATGCCAACAGACATATTGAGATTCACTAATGTCCTATCCCTAATGACTGAGAAAAAAGCCTTTGTAACTAATAGAGTTAAGGCCACTTGGATCTCATAGGGAAAACTGTTCCAAAAGGTAGGCACCACAACATAGTGGGCAAGGTAACATTTATTTTACAAAGGAGACCAAGAGTCTGGATGCTGGATATAATAATACAGGCTAGAACCATTGGGAACAGGTGGTTACTCAAAAAATCTGGCTCTGTGCTGTTCAGGACTTTAAAGGTGATAAACAGTACCTTGAGTTGCCCCTGGAATACTGGATCCCAGTATTTTGTTCAACAATGGAATCTAATGATAAACCTCAATGGACCTAAAAATGTATATGTCATTGCATTCTGGACTAGTTGAAGCTTCCAAATCCATTTTAAAGATGTCACCATGAATGTATTACAATAATCCAATTAGGGTGTGAGGTTTCCAAAAGACCTAATTAATTTACGAGCCTCAAGACAAAGTTCAAAAGAAATCCAGTCATTTATTAGGATCAATATTGTGGCATGTTCTTCTGCGGAGCCAAACTGATTTCCTGTTAATGGTCTTTTCACTTTACCCCTAAATCTTTCTTCCCTCAGTCTGTGTCATTAATCATATTCACCAATGAGGTTGTAGAAATATGAGATCCGACTCTGACCTAAGGTATGCATGGAATCCTCCTTCCAATGTTAACTTGATAATAGTCATGGTGATGCTGTCAGCATTCCAAATATCATCCAGAATTAAATCAGAGTTCAAGACATAACTTTTATCAAAGTTCCAATTTAATAAGACAGACATGTTGATACATCTGTGGAAACCCGGATCTAAAAGCTTCCTGGGTTTCCACTCAGTTGAAAGTTCATGATCTTATCCCCACACCCACAAGTCCATCACATGGTCCAATGTTCCTCTGCCACACTGGCATTTCCACCCATCTAGTTCTAGTCGGATGCAGAGGTGCAAAGACAAAGAACGAGCTTGGGCTTCTAGAAAGGAATCTTCTATTATGACAACAACAGATTCTACAATTCCACTTCTTACTATTCTCCCTCCCAATTACTACACTAATGAAACAGCCTAGTAAAATAATAGAGAGTGCGGCAAGCCAAAGATCCTAAAAGGAATATAACTGCAGGCCTGACAGATGTTTATCAAGTGGAAAAAGTGGAGGTTAGAGTCCTAAAAACCGAAGAGGAAAATGACCATAAAGAAATTAAATTCGCTGATATCTATGGTGATTGGTTTGTGTCTGGAAATGGAAAGAGTGGAATAATTGGATATGGATATTTGAGTGGTACCCATGAAAGGAAGATTAGAAATCTTTTTTGCTATATATAAAGGCTAATAAAAAAGAACTAAGTTAAATTTAGCTAAATTTTGATTATTAGGGGAGAAATGTTATGATACAGGATACAGTTAAATAAAGGAGGAATAATGATACAAAGGAATATATATATATATATATATATATATATATATATATATATATATATATATATATATATATATATATATATATATATATATATATATGTGTGTGTGTGTGTGTGTGTATATATATATATATATATATATATATATATATATATATATATATATGTGTGTGTGTGTGTGTGTGTGTGTGTGTGTGTGTGTGTGTGTGTATATAGCAATAGCAATAGCAATAGCAATAGCAATAGCAATAGCAGTAGACTTATATACCGCTTCATAGGCCTTTCAGGCCTCTCTAAGCGGTTTACAGAGAGTCAGCATATTGCCCCCAACAATCTGGGTCCTCATTTTACCCACCTCGGAAGGATGGAAGGCTGAGTCAACCCTGAGCCGGTGAGATTTGAACCGCTGACCTGCTGATCTAGCAGTAGCCTGCAGTGCTGCATTTAACCACTGCGCCACCTAGGCTCTTATATATATATATATATGTACAACATAAGGAAAATGGATGTAAATTGTAAACAGTGATTTGGCAAGGAGGATTTAGAAATTTTTTTACTAGATATTATGGATGTTTAGCTAGAATAGGCCAAAGGATTCAGTGTTATTGGAGGATTTTAGAAACAGCAAATGAAATGCCAGTATGTGGTAATGTTTTAAATCTTGATATATTTTATGATGAAGGATGTTTAACAATTGTAGTCAAATGAAAATGGAGATATGATGATGGTAATATGTATAAATATCTGAGTTAAAATACTTGAGTTAATATGTATTATGATTGATAACTGTGGAAGAGATGTTTTTTGTAACCAACTGATACGAAAGTTTTTTGTAACCAACTGATACACTTTCTACAATATGTAAAAAGGAGGATTCTTTATGTTGTGTTTGTTTTGAAATTAAATAAAAAAATTATTAAAAAAAGAAATTATTCACAAGTACATATGATGATGCTCAGTTCTATAACCTATCTGAAATTCAATTGGGTTATATGGAAAGGGTCCAAATAATCTGTTTTCTCCAAGCCTGCTGCAGCTGGAAACCTACTATCTTTTCAACAATCTTCCCGAAATCTGAAGAAACTAGATGAATGTTCTACTGAATAATTCAATAAAAGCATGGTAGGAATATGAATTCTGTGCATCTAAGGGTGACTTCTTGAGAAAGAGATAAACAATTTGTCCTTCAATGCAGAGGAAATTGTCCCACTCCAAAAATAATCACTTGAATGCAACTACATGCATCCTTTAGGAGGCTTTGACTAATCAGCAGGGACTAAAACTAGATCTTAAATTCCAATAGCAAGTTCCTGGGGTTCTATATGACATTAAATTCTCTGAATGCAAATCCTGTGCTTTAAGTGAGAGAGTTTTCTTTCTCCCATGTGGGTATTCTGCATAATCTACTTGAGTTTTTCTGGCTCTTTTCCAGCTGTACAAGTGTAATTTCTGTGTAGGAAATTTGTCTTTGACCAAAGAGTATTCTCACCGCAGCAAAAGAAGTGTTTGAGAGCAACAAATGATGTAATTTCAATTAAAATAGGTTTTTTTGTTCTAATTCTCTCCCTGCACGTTACATAACTTTGTCAGGCTAACCTCTTTGGTAATTAGCTATTCCAAGTGTATCAGTTCAAGAGAAAATATTTCCATGACAAAACTGGCCAAACTGCAGTCGTTCAATCAATAAAAGCATGATAGGAATAAATGTTTAATGTACACAACATGTAAAACATAGAAATATAAGAATTTAGATCTAACTGTTCATTGAAGGGAAACAAATCATTCCAAAAGCAAGGACAAATTCAAATCCTAGATATAATTTCAAAATATTGGTATCTTAATTATGTCCATTTTTAGTTATCTTTAGGAAATTTACTGTGACATTTTCCCTTATGTAAGAAATAGCAGATGTGAACAACTCTCCTATCAAGTATACTGCTGGCAATATTAGGTATCTCAGACAATATTCTACTTGAAGTCAGTCATGTTTAGAACACAGCTAGCAGACAATCTAGAGGTACTTAGTAGAAATGAGTTGTATCTAAATACTGCAGAAATATATAGATATTTGGAGGAAAACAAATTACTAAACAATTTATCCCTGGTGTTAGTACTTAGATTGCCCTAGTGAGCTATAGGAGATTAGACCAGGCTTCCACATATGATGCTCTTGTACATGCTAGAACTACACCTCCCAGAATTTCTGGTCAAAATGTCCTGGGACACTATTTCAGACACTTACTACCTACATGTTTCAATCTTTAAGAAAGGAAGCCATCCTGTTGGGTTCTTTCTCCCATCTAAGGACAAAACTCATTAAAGAAGAAGCAGAGTAATACCGTTTAAAGCAGCTACTGTTGCTGCTATCTTTTTCTATACAGCCCCAAAATCTAGATGTACATTTTCTTAGAATTCAGCTTGTTTATTTTAAAATGAATTCTTAAGAACTCCAGCCAATAACAAAATATGTGATTTAAAAAGTAAAGCAGAGGGGGGGAGGGGGGAGGGAGGAATAGATAGATAGATAGATAGATAGATAGATAGATAGATAGATAGATAGATAGATAGATAGATAGATAGATAGATAGGAGCCTGGAGAAAGCAAATCCATGATTTGTATTTCTTACATATTCTTAAAATAAAATAATAAATCTAGCTACCATCAAGAATTAAATTAGGATTAGGCTATCAGTGATTGATCTTAGTTGAAATTTAGCATATAGATTATTAAAAGAGTTGCATATAGTACAAAACCGTGCATCAAATTCTAGCTTCCAGACTCTTATAGGAAATATCATATCAAACCAAAATGTCACAACTGTTTTTAAACTAACCTAAAATTAGAAAGCGATTTAAGAGAGGATTAACATGGAAGGACATTTGTGGTTAAAACCCAAAAATTGGGAAATAGGGTTTTGGATTCTTAAAATTATTGACATATGGTCAATAATCAAATTATATTGAAGGACAATTTTATATTAAAAGTTAAGTATTTTAATTTGAAATTATCTCATACAGATAAAAAGTCCACATTAATATACCAATTATTTTGAATAATCCACTGAAAGACTCAAAGAGTCTTCCTGTAAATCTTTACTTACTCCAAAACTTCATTCTGTCATCTAAAAATAGGGAACTCACAAATGTCGATGAAAAATACCATGTTAGCCTTGGATAGCAAAAAAACAAAATTCTGGTAGTACCTTTTCTGACTAATATTTTTTAATTAAAAGGCATAAGCTCCTTTAGCTGCATCTGATTTCATCAGATAGATGAAATTACTAGATCAGTGGTTCTCAACCTGTGGGTCGGGACCCCTTTGGAGGTTGAATGACCCTTTCACAGGGGTCACCTAAGACCACCAGAAAACACATATTTTTGATGGTCTTAGGAACTGAGACACCAATTTTATGGTTGGGGATCACCACAACATGAGGAACTGTATTAAAGGGTCGCGGCATTGGGAAGGTTGAGAACCACTGTGCTAGATTGATGTAGTATTTGAACTCTGTAAGATGGGCAACAAAAGGTGAAAATAACAAAGAATTTATAATGTGTTTGTAATCTGACTGAAAGGTTTTGCTTCCTTATAACCAAATTATTTTTCTCTCCCCTCTATCTTTACCCCTCCACATTGCCTTTGATCATTTCCCCCCCCCCCAGAAATAGACAACCATCAATCCCTGAATTTTTCTTCCCAATAAAAATCCAGCCCCTACCCCCAGTTGGTGACAATTTTCTCTATTATGAAATGGAAAACAAACCATGTCTTACCTAGCCTACTTTGTGGTACTTAGGACCCCAAGCAAATTCAGGACTCCCAACATTGTTACCTGTGGCCCTTGTTCAGTAAACTATAGTCAAATACTTTTTATGTTACCTTTTTCTTCTGAGTCATATAATCTATAGGAACTGTTAAGTTTTTATAATGAAAATGGCTAGCTTATCAGCTAGGAATTCAAGGAAACTTAGATTTGGAAGAGGTCATTTATAAAGTCCAATTCCCTGTTCAATGCAGTAAGCTAAAGTATGGTATCCCTGGCTATCAGCCGCTGATCTAATTCATTGAAAGATAGCAAACCATCTTTCTGTGTACCTTTGATAATATCAAGAAAAATGAAGGAAACAGTATTACTCAGCCAAAGACCTTCACCTTCCCACATTGAAACTGGGGGATGAGTTGAGATGATGATTGAGTACACACCACCTTCAGACTAAATTGCATATCCAGTCATGGATAAACATTAGTCCTCTCACCAATCAAATGAAGCTACTGCTGATGCTTTTCATTGAGATAAATCATAGGTTATCTCAGTCACAACTGTAAGTTTTTTGGGTTCAAAAAATCCTGTTTTCAAGAAGAGAGTGTTGCTCTGTATCATATTGGTTGATCTATATGGTAGAGTTGAGAATGGATTTTAGGAAGAGCTCTTTTATTTTATCACCTCTTACCATATTCAACAGCACAGTATCAGCAATACAGTTCTTCAAATTTTGAGCTTCTATAATATATCAGAACTTGAAATGGACAGTAAACATTAAAACTATCATCAAAAAGGCACAATAATATTCTTCTTGTGTCAACTCAGGAAGTTCAGACAGTCTTGGGAGCTGTTGACACTGTTTTACAGAGGAATAATTGAATCTGTAATTTGTACTTCTATAACTATCTGGTTTGGTACAGTAACCAAATAGGACAAGAATAGACTCCAATGGATAGTTAAGATTGCACCAAGAATAATTGCAACCACCCTGCCTTCCATGGAAGACCTGTGTATTGTTCAGTCAGAAGAACAGCTGATATACCTGAACACTCCTCATAGTTTGAACATAAACTGTTTCAACTCCTTCCTTCTGAATAGTCCTACAGGGCATTGAAGTCCAAAATAACTAGACATATGGATAGTTGCCCCCCCCTTAGGCCATCACTTTTCTGAACACCTAATTCTCATAATGATATTTAATGTCTATATATATGTCAATAGTATGACTTAGCATTATTATTTAACCTTCTTATTATCCTTCTTACTCCTCCTCCTCATTATTTATTATTATTGTTGCTATTGTTGTTATTATTATTATTATTATTATACAATTGTATCACAGCGGCCAGTTGTTTCGCCGGATTTGGCATTGGTTACCAATCGGACCCCACCCAGGGGCCTAGGACGTCGTAACGTATTTTCGTAATATGCGTGCAGATACAAGCAGTGCGGCTTTTTGCATTTGACTGATGGTGATTTTGTCAATTTTTAACTGTTTTAAATGTAATTCCAGTGCTTTTGGAATAGCACCCAGTGTGCCAATTACCACTGGAATTACCACTGCTGGTTTGTGCCATAGTCGTTGAATTTCGATTTTTAAGTCCTGGTATCTTGAGATTTTTTCATGTTCCTTCTCGGCGACCCTGCTATCACCTGGTATTGCGATGTCTATGATTGTGACCTTATTTTTCTCAACCAGTGTGATGTCTGGTGTATTATGCGCCAGTATGTTGTCTGTTGGTATGCGAAAATCCCACAAGATCTTGACCATCTGATTTTCTGTGACCTTTTCAGGCTGATGTTCCCACCAGTTTGTTGCTGTTTTAATATTATAATTTTTGCACAAATTCCAATGGATTATTTGTGCTACTGAATTGTGCTGCAATTTATAATCAGTCTGCGCGATTCTTTTACAGCAGCTGAGTATGTGATCAACAGTTTCATCAGCTTCTTTGCAAAGTCTGCATTTGGCATCATCAGAGGATTTTTCAATTTTGGCCTTAATGGCATTTGTGCGGATAGCTTGTTCTTGCGCAGCCAGGATTAGTGACTCTGTTTCTTTCTTTAATGTACCTGTTGTTAACCATAACCAAGTTTGTTCACTGTCCACTTTATCTTTTTTTTTTTCCAGAAAATTATTATTATACAATTGTATCACAGTGGCCAGTTGTTTCGCCGGATTTGGCATTGGTTACTAGTCGGGCCCCACCCAGGGGCCTAGGACGTCGTAACGTATTTTCGTAATATGCGTGCAGATCCAAGCAGTGCGGCTTTTTGCATTTGACTGATGGTGATTTTGTCAATTTTTAACTGTTTTAAATGTAATTCCAGTGCTTTTGGAATAGCACCCAGTGTGCCAATTACCACTGGAATTACCACTGCTGGTTTGTGCCATAGTCGTTGAATTTCGATTTTTAAGTCCTGGTATCTTGCGATTTTTTCATGTTCCTTCTCGGCGACCCTGCTATCACCTGGTATTGCGATGTCTATGATTGTGACCTTATTTTTCTCAACCAGTGTGATGTCTGGTGTATTATGCGCCAGTATTTTGTCCGTTTGTATACGGAAATCCCACAAGATCTTGACCATCTGATTTTCGGTGACTTTTTCAGGCTGATGTTCCCACCAGTTTGTTGCTGTTTTAATATTATAATTTTTGCACAAATTCCAATGGATCATTTGTGCTACTGAATTGTGCCGCAATTTATAATCAGTCTGCGCGATTTTTTTACAGCAGCTGAGTATGTGATCAACAGTTTCATCAGCTTCTTTGCAAAGTCTGCATTTGGCATCATCAGAGGATTTTTCAATTTTGGCCTTAATGGCATTTGTGCGGATAGCTTGTTCTTGCGTAGCCAGGATTAGTGACTCTGTTTCTTTCTTTAATGTACCTGTTGTTAACCATAACCAAGTTTGTTCACTGTCCACTTTATCTTTTATTTTTTCCAGAAAATTATTATTATACAATTGTATCACAGCGGCCAGTTGTTTCGCCGGATTTGGCATTGGTTACTAGTCGGGCCCCACCCAGGGGCCTAGGACGTCGTAACGTATTTTCGTAATATGCGTGCAGATCCAAGCAGTGCGGCTTTTTGCATTTGACTGATGGTGATTTTGTCAATTTTTAACTGTTTTAAATGTAATTCCAGTGCTTTTGGAATAGCACCCAGTGTGCCAATTACCACTGGAATTACCACTGCTGGTTTGTGCCATAGTCGTTGAATTTCGATTTTTAAGTCCTGGTATCTTGCGATTTTTTCATGTTCCTTCTCGGCGACCCTGCTATCACCTGGTATTGCGATGTCTATGATTGTGACCTTATTTTTCTCAACCAGTGTGATGTCTGGTGTATTATGCGCCAGTATTTTGTCGGTTTGTATACGGAAATCCCACAAGATCTTGACCATCTGATTTTCGGTGACTTTTTCAGGCTGATGTTCCCACCAGTTTGTTGCTGTTTTAATATTATAATTTTTGCACAAATTCCAATGGATCATTTGTGCTACTGAATTGTGCCGCAATTTATAATCAGTCTGCGCGATTTTTTTACAGCAGCTGAGTATGTGATCAACAGTTTCATCAGCTTCTTTGCAAAGTCTGCATTTGGCATCATCAGAGGATTTTTCGATTTTGGCCTTAATAGCATTTGTGCGGATAGCTTGTTCTTGCGCAGCCAGAATTAGTGACTCTGTTTCTTTCTTTAATGTACCTGTTTTTAACCATAACCAAGTTTGTTCACTGTCCACTTTATCTTTTATTTTTTCCAGAAATTGACCATGCAGTGCTTTGTTCTGCCAACTCTCCATTCTTGATTTTATCACATCTTTTCTGTATTCTTGTTTTGTCTGTTGGGCCTTCAGTAGATTTTTGTTCTTTACTTCGATTAATAGATGTTCTTGAGTGTCTTTTAAATAATCAGCCAGTGCATGTTTTTCTTCTTCAACTGTTTGCTTCACTTGTAATAATCCTCTGCCACCTGATTTTCGGGGCAGATATAGTCTATCAGTATCACCACGTGGATGTAAACTGTAGTGCATTGTCATTAGTTTCCTGGTTTTTCGGTCCAAAAGGTCCAAATCAGCTTGTGTCCAGTTAACTATGCCAGCTGTGTATCTTATAACTGGTATTGCCCAGGTATTTATGGCCTTGATTGTATTTCCACCATTCAATTTAGATTTCAAAATTTTCCTAACTCTGTTGGTGTACTCTCGCCTGACAATAGTTTTTACTTCTCCATGCTTGATGTTATCCAACTGCAGAATGCCTAAGTATTTGTAGGCTTCATTTTCTTTGCATTTAATTAGTTGGCCATTGGGCATTTCAATTCCCTCAGATGCAGTGATTTTGCCCCTTTTTATGGATACAGTGGCGCATTTTTCCATGCCAAACTGCATTGAAATATCGGTGCTGAATACTCGGACTGTATTTGTCAATGATTGGATTTCTATTTCTGACTTTCCATAGAGTTTCAAATCATCCATATATAGTAAATGCGAATTTTTTTCAGCTTTTTTGGCTGTTTGGTAGCCTAATTTCATTTTTTTTAAGATTACTGATAGTGGGATCATTGCGATGATGAAGAGAAGAGGTGAAAGTGAATCACCCTGGAAAATTCCTCGCTTGATATTAACCATTCCGTAGCTCTCATTCCCTACTGCCAACTCAGTTCTCCATTGTTTCATTGCCTTTTCAGTAAAGGATGTAATATTTTTGCTAATGCCAGTTGTTTCTAAGCATTTTATGATCCAACTATGTGGCAGTGAGTCAAATGCCTTTTTGTAATCAATCCAGACCATATTCAAGTTCGTTTTTCTGTTCTTACAATTTTCTAATATCATTTTATCAATTAGAAGCTGATCTTTTGTGCCCCTGCTCCTTCTTTTGTTGCCTTTTTGCTCTACTGGCAAGATGTTGTTTGTTTCCAAATAATCCATCATGTTATCTGCAATAATGCCTGTGAGTAATTTGAAGGTTGTTGGTAAGCATGTTATTGGTCTATAGTTTTCAGGTGTTGTTCCTTTAGTTGGATCTTTCTGAATCAAGTATGTTTTTCCAGTTGTCAACCATTCATCAATTTGGCCCTTTTGTAAAATTTCATTCAGTTGCCTGGCCAATATTGCATGTAAACTGGTCAGATATTTGAGCCAGAAACCATGTAATTGGTCCTTTCCAGGTGATGTCCAATTCTTTACCTTTTTAACTCGATTTTTGATCATCTCAGTTGTTATTTCTAATACTTGCATTTGTTTGTTGCCAATGCTTTTCTCAAAGTCATGTATCCACTTTGCTTCCTTGTTGTAGTCCTTTGCATTTTCCCACAATTCTTTCCAGAATTCAACTGTGGCCTGCTTTTCTGGTTTTTCACTTTTGGTGTCACCATTCACATTAAGACTTTGATAAAAACGCCGTTGGTCTGATCGAAATTCCTGATTTTGTTTATATTGGATGATTCGTGCCTCATATCTTTCAATTTTTCTAGCTGTTGCTGTTATCTGCTGTTTTACAATCTCTACAGCTTCATTGATGTTTCTTGTATCCAATCTATATCTTCTGATTAGCTGATCTATGATTTTGTTGTTTTTAAGCCGTTGCTCATGCATGTTCTTTAAGTTACTAGCATCTGCCCTTAATTTTTTGATTTTTTGTTCTAGACGGATTTTCCACTTTGGCTTTGATGCTTTTTCTGTTGTGTGACTAGGTACTTTGATTTTAATGCCTAGTTCGTTAGTGACTATTACAGCTGTGCTGTACATTAACTGGTTTGTTTCCAAGATGGATCCCGATTCAATTGTTGAAAACACTGCATTAACCATTTTTCATGATAGGGGCCAAAATTTTCTTAGGCACAGTTTTTAGTGATGGTAAATATTGCCTTTCCTCATTAAGCAGAAAATGCTCCATGATCTTATCCTTCAATTCTTTTTGTTTTTGAGTTAGTTCATCAGTTGGTTCAGTGATAACTGGTTCTAGTGGTGGTGATGTTATTTCCTCCCCAAGAGCTTCTTCTGGGAGTTCTGCTATAATGTCTTTAGTTGTGTCTTGAATATCAGTTATTTCCGTTTGTGATATTGTTTTTTGGGTTTTGCAATTTGCCTGAATTTCCTCATGTTCAACTTCACTAAACACTTTATTCCGTATAATAAATCGCCTTTGATCTGCTAGTCGTTGTTCACTAACATTTGAATCTGGATATTGTTGTTTCCATAATTCATACATTCGCTTTAAATAGCCTCTTTTTTCTGGCTCTGAGTTGTAGTAACAGGCCATTATGGCACAGTTTTCATCTGCACTATATTTTTGTCGTTTTGTTGGCTGGTCCACTTGTAGCCCACTTGTCGATGGATGCCCAGGGACCCCAACATCCGCCGCGGCCCTTGTTAACCCGCACGACGACCGATGCGGTATGGAATTCTAATTTGTTTTTTTCACCATATTGTATGGGTTGGCGGTTTTTTTTTACGGGACCAGATGCCAACCTGACCCCAACCCTCCTCCTTTCTCATCCGGGCTTGGGACCGGCAACGGCGGAGTTGTTGTTGTTGTTGTTGTTGTTGTTGTTGTTGTTATTATTATTATTATTATTATTATTATTATTATTATTATTATTATTATTATTATTATACAATTGTATCACAGCGGCCAGTTGTTTCGCCGGATTTGGCATTGGTTACTAGTCGGGCCCCACCCAGGGGCCTAGGACATCGTAACGTATTTTCGTAATATGCGTGCAGATCCAAGCAGTGCGGCTTTTTGCATTTGACTGATGGTGATTTTGTCAATTTTTAACTGTTTTAAATGTAATTCCAGTGCTTTTGGAATAGCACCCAGTGTGCCAATTACCACTGGAATTACCACTGCTGGTTTGTGCCATAGTCATTGAATTTCGATTTTTAAGTCCTGGTATTTTGCGATTTTTTCATGTTCCTTCTCAGTGACCCTGCTATCACCTGGTATTGCAATATCTATGATTGTAACCTTGTTTTTCTCAACCAGTGTGATGTCTGGTGTATTATGCGCCAGTATTTTGTCCGTTTGTATACGGAAATCCCACAAGATCTTGACCATCTGATTTTCAGTGACTTTTTCAGGCTGATGTTCCCACCAGTTTGTTGCTGTTTTAATATTAAAATTTTTGCACAAATTCCAATGGATCATTTGCGCTACTGAATTCTGCCGCAATTTATAATCAGTCTGCGCGATTCTTTTACAGCAGCTGAGTATGTGATCAACAGTTTCATCAGCTTCTTTGCAAAGTCTGCATTTGGCATCATCAGAGGATTTTTCAATTTTGGCCTTAATGGCATTTGTGCGGATAGCTTGTTCTTGCGCAGCCAGGATTAGTGACTCTGTTTCTTTCTTTAATGTACCTGTTGTTAACCATAACCAAGTTTGTTCACTGTCCACTTTATCTTTTATTTTTTCCAGAAATTGGCCATGCAGTGCTTTGTTCTGCCAACTCTTCATTCTTGATTTTATCACCTCTTTTCTGTATTCTTGTTTTGTCTGTTGGGCCTTCAGTAGATTTTTATTCTTTACTTCGATTAATAGATGTTCTTGACTTTCTTTTAAATAATCAGCCAGTGCATGTTTTTCTTCTTCAACTGTTTGCTTCACTTGTAATAATCCTCTGCCACCTGATTTTCGGGGCAGGTATAGTCTATCAGTATCACCACGTGGATGTAAACTGTAGTGCATTGTCATTAGTTTCCTGGTTTTTCGGTCCAAAATGTCCAAATCTATTATTATTATTATTATTATTATTATTATTATTATTATTATTATGTTAATCTTTGGTGAGATTCACAGCCTTTGGGGCTGGTTGGTAGCTCAACAGCTCAAGTCCTAAACAAGGACCTAGGAACTGTTAAGGTAACAGTTAACAGTCAAAGGATATAAGCTGTTCCAAGTAGGGTGGTTTTTTGTAGAATCAGAATGTTCAACTCTGATAAATTTAAAATTTCCAAATAGCGAGGTAGCCCTTTGGGTATTGCGCCAAGGGCTCCAACTACAATCAGGACAACACACAATTTCTTTTTCCACAGTCGCTCAACTTCAATTTGCAAGTCCCAGTTCTTTGTGATATTTTCTTGCTATTTATCTTCAATTTGTGCATCTCCAGGTATTGCAATGTCAATGAACCATACTTTTTTCTTTTCAACTATTGTTATGTCAGGTGTGTTGTGGGCCAAGTGCCTGTCAGTCTGGATTCTGCAGTCCCACAAGATCTTGACTTTCTCATTCTCTAAAACCTGCTCAACCTGATGGTCCCAGTGGTTTTTGCTGTACCCAAATCCAAACTTTTGGCACAATTTCCAGTGAATGGTCTTAGCAACATGGTCATGGCATTGTAGGTAGTCAGTTTGTGAAATTTTGCTGCACCCACTGATCAAGTGGTCGACTGTCTCATCTTTCTCATTACAGAGGTGACATTTGCTGTTGGTGGTAACATGTTGAATTTTTGCCTTTATGCAGTTTGTGGCTAAGGCTTGTTCTTGAGCTGCCAAAATAAAGCCTTCTGTTTCTTTTTTCAGGGCTCCTGATCTTAACCAGTTCCAAGTTAGCTTTTGGTCAGCTTTGCCTTCAATACCTTTCAGGTATTGGCTATGCATAGCTTTATTTTTGGGATTTTCAGCTCGCTTCTCAATTACTTCTTTCTTATATTCAGCTTTTGACTTAGTTCTCTTTAAAAGGCCTCCTTTGTTTACTTCCTTAATCATTGGTGGTGGTGGTTGTTATTGATGTTATTGTTATTATTATTATTATTAGTTATATTGCAAGAATAAGCAATGCTCCAGAGACAAACTCCTTGTGTGTCTAAACACACCTGGCCAAGTAAGTATAGAATTCAATTCTATCTGTATGATCACTAAAGAGGATGCTTGGCTTGGGTCTCAGCTCATGTAATTGCCCATAAGGACTAGATAAAGAGACTTAAATATAATACAGATTATAACAGCATGTTGCCATTCAAATGAACACTACCATGCAATCTCATTTTCAAGAGCAAGGGAGAGATTTCTATTTAGTGCAAAACTGAGGTAGCAGAACAAGGCTTATGGTATCAGACAGCAAAGTAGCATTGATTAGTCGAAAGTTCTATGTGCTCAGGAATTAGAACTAGAAAGCAGAAGAGTGTGAGTTCTAGTTCCACTTTAGAATAAAAGCTGTCTGCGTTACTGATATCTGAGTTACTGACATGCCTACTCTCTCTCTTTGCAAGATTGTTATTGTGGAGAAAATAGGAGAAAGAGTATGTATGTTTGGTGCCTTGAGTTACTTACAAAATAATAGTGGGATAATAATTTAATAAATAAATTAAAATAGATAAAAAAGACAAACACTTGGTGTGCCAGCCGTGCCTCCATTCAGACCCAAGGGAAAAAAACCCAACTCCATGTTTGTAAAGAAGAGGTATTTTTACTGTGTTTGTAATGATAGCAACAAAAGAAAAGCAAGATTTGAAGCAAAAGGCATGAAAGTTAAATATTGCAAGTTTCCCCAAATCCCTCCCGTCAAGGGTCCATGCTTATTGTCCAACCCCCATATGGTGTCATGTGGGGCTCCTCTTCAAGTGTTTTTGTCCATGTGGTAGTCTGGGACAGTTGACCTTGACAGAGTATAAACAATCCATTCAGCTGCGCAGTAGATCATGAGAGCATCCCTTCCTTTTTGTTCACACAGACCATCTTCACTCCAACTCACTTCCCTACCCAAATATCAATCTCCCCCCGCTTCCAGTTACTATGGCAGCCAATAGCAAACAAGCATCAAAGAGGCTGACATGGTGGCTCTCAGTGATTGCTATGGACTCAGAATGTAATGAATACACCTTCCATAACTATGCATATAGTACTAGAAAAAGGCCACATAAAGCTATCGTTCATGATGCATTTTAACTATAAATGTAGGGATTTGGCCTATTAAAACATGATTGATGTAATTGGGAAGTCAAATATACCATTTCAATTAGAGTTCTTCTATAGTTTATTTTCGTATAAACATAGTAAGCAAGCAAATGAACAAAGAAAATTCATAGGTTTCCCAAAGGAACATGAAGCCCATAAAATGGCGTTACATCTTTGACCCATTTTTGAAAAAAACAAAAACCTTTACTTTTTATTTCAACCTAATTTTACTAGAGGTAAATATACATCATATCTGTAGTGCAGGTACTTTCTGGCATACAAATTCAATTTGCTTTTTTTAGGATTATGGAGTCTAATTGAATATGTTTCTATATTGTTTAAACCATAAATAAAAGGTCTTTAATGATGAAATTTACAAAAAAAAGAATAATAATTGTCCATACAACTTTGGAATAAATATTGGTATGTTCTTTAAATAATCAGCATTTCCAGATTTATAACTGCATGAAATCATGTTGGCAATAACATCTTTGTGGGGGAGGGGGAATGAAGTTTTCAGGTTTGAATTTAATTACTATATATAAACTAGAGAATATCCATAATACATTTTGAGTAAACAACTTATCATAGCAATTGTTAAGTTCTGCTTTGTTTAAAATAATTGCATTTGATAACTTTGCTTTGCTACACATAGCATTTATTTGTCAGAAACCCATTTTTAATATTATATATTACATTGCTGTGGATAAAGTTTGAATGGAAATACTTTATGGATCTATAAAACAATATATATATATTGTTATATATTTGCATATAGTTTGTAGTTTTGTAGTTTTATTAGAATTTGTAGGCCGCCCTTTTCCCTGAGGGGACTCAGGGCGGCTCACATAAAACTAGGAAGGGGGGGATACAGACAACAAAATAGAGACATATACTAAAATGGTAAGCAACATACATTCATCATTCGGGAGGGGTAACTATCCTTATCCCCAGGCCTGACGGGCGAGCCAGTTCTTCAGGGCTGTGCGGAAGGCTGGGATGGTGGAGAGGGTACGAATCTCCACAGGGAGCTCGTTCCAAAGGGCCGGGGCTACTGCTGAGAAGGCCCTCCTCCTTGTGGTTGCCAGCCGACACTGGCTGGCCGATGGGATACGGAGGAGGCCTAATCTATGAGATCTTATTGGTCGCAGGGATGTAATTGGCAGAAGGCGGTCTCTCAAGTATCCAGATCCACTGCCATGTAGGGCTTTATGGGTGATTAGTAGCACCTTGAAGCGCATCCGGAGATCGACAGGTAGCCAGCGCAGCTCGCGGAGGATAGGTGTTATGCGGGTGAACCGAGGTGCACCCGCAATCACTCGCGCGGCTGCGTTCTGCACTAGCTGAAGTCGCCGGATGCTCTTCAAGGGCAGCCCCATGTAGAGCACATTGCAGTATTCCAGCCTAGAGATCACAGGGGCCCGAGTGACTGTTGTGAGAGCCTCCCGATTCAGGTAGGGTCGCAACTGGCGCACCAGGCGAACCTGGGCGAATGCCCCCCTGGTCACAGCCGTTAGGTGGTGGTCAAATGACAGCTGCGGATCCAGGAGGACTCCCAAGTTGCGAACCCTCTCTGAGGGGTGTAAAGTTTGACCCCCCAGCCTGAGTGATGGAATATTAGCCAAATCTTTGGGAGGAAAACACAACAGCCACTCGGTCTTTTCTGGGTTGAGCACAAGCTTGTTAACCCTCATCCAGTCCATAACGGCCTCAAGACCCCGGCTCATCACATCCACCGCTTCATTGAGTTGGCACGGGGCGGACAGATACAATTGAGTATCGTCCGCATATTGATGGTATCTAATCCCGTGCCTGCGGATGATCTCTCCCAGCGGTTTCATGTAGATGTTGAATAGTAGGGGGGATAAGACCGAACCCTGAGGCACCCCATAATTTAGGGGCCTAGGGGACGATCTCTGCCCTCCCACTAACACCGACTGCGACCTGTCCGAGAGGTAGGAGGAGAACCACCGTAGCACGGTGCCTCCCACTCCCACCTCCCGCAGTCGTCGCAGAAGGATACCATGGTCGACGGTATCGAAAGCCGCTGAGAGGTCAAGGAGGACCAGGATGGAGGGATGTCCTTCATCTCTGGCTCTCCAGAGATCATCCATCAATGCGACCAAAGCGGTTTCTGTGCTGTAGCCGGGTCTGAAGCCTGACTGGAAGGGGTCTAGGTAGTTTGCTTCCTCCAAGGACCGTTGGAGCTGGAAGGCCACCACCTTCTCAACAACCTTCCCCAGGAAGGGAAGGTTGGAGACAGGGCGATAACTATTAAGGACAGCTGGATCCAAGGATGGTTTCTTCAGGAGGGGTCTCACCACCGCCGCTTTCAGTGCGGCGGGGAAGTTCCCCTCCCGAAGGGAGGCGGTCACAACCGCCTGGATCCAGCCTCGTGTCACCTCACTGCAGTTCGTGACCAGCCATGAGGGACACGGATCCAGAACACAGGTGGAGGTACCTACAGCTCTCATGGCCTTGTCCACATCCCTGGGGGTAACATCCTGAAACTCAACCCAGAGCTGTTCTACTTGGTCCCCCTGTGTCTCGGCTGGAGCTGCGGGGATGGAGTCCAAGTCCGACCGAAACCGAGCAATTTTGTCCGCTAGAAATTGGGCATACTCTTCAGCTCTGCCCTGCAAGGGTTCCCCCGCCTCCCTTTTGTTCAATAGGGAGCGGGTTATCCTAAACAGGGCGGCTGGACGGGACTCAGCGGATGCAACCAGGGTGGCTATGTGTGATCTTTTTGCTGCCCTAAGTGCCCTGGTGTATTCCCTGGTGCAGGTGGTTACCATTGCTCGGTTCGATTCGGACTTATCGGACCTCCAACGGTGCTCTAGGCATCTCCTCCGGCGCTTCATCTCCCGGAGTTCCTCAGTAAACCAAGGGGGTCTCCGGGATCCGCTGCCTCGGAGGAGCCGCAGTGGCGCAATCCGGTCGAGGGCCTCCGACGCTGCCGAGTGCCACGCAGCAGCCAGAGTCTCCACCGGACTGTGGGCGAGAGTGTCAGGAATAACCCCAAGCTCTGTCTGGAACCTTAACGGCTCCATAAGGCGCCTGGGGCGGAACCACCTGGACGGTTCCTCCTCCCTACAGTGGGGGTTTGGCCTCCAGAAGTCGAGCCTCAGTAGGCAGTGGTCTGACCACGACAGGGGTATGATGTCGCTCCCCCTCAGACCAAGATCACATATCCACTGCTCCGAGAGAAATACGAGGTCAAGCATGTGTCCCGCTGAATGGGTTGGGCCTCGAATTACTTGGGTCAAGCCCATGGCTGTCATGGAGGCCATGAACTCCTGCGCCCCATCAGAGCTTTCACCGAGAGACGGCAAATTGAAGTCCCCCAGGACCATCAACCTAGGGAACTCAATTGCCAGCTCGGCTACCGACTCGAGGAGCGAGGG
The DNA here is from genome assembly GCF_051295495.1 of Thamnophis sirtalis. NCBI lineage: Eukaryota > Metazoa > Chordata > Lepidosauria > Squamata > Natricidae > Thamnophis > Thamnophis sirtalis. The sequence continues at coordinate 46,711,323 of NW_028261384.1, forward strand.
GAGGGCTGCTGCAACGCTGTTGGGAGGCAGGTACGTTAGCAGCAGACCCACTTGACCCTTGAGGTCCAACTTTAACAGCAATGACTCACACCCGACAATCTCTGGAGCAGGGACCCTACGAGGAACTAACGACTCTCGGATAACGGCGGCCACACCCCCACCCCTTCCCTGGGCTCTTGGCTGATGCAGCACCTGAAATCCTTCTGGGCACAGCTCTACAAGGGGGACTCCTCCCTCTGGGCCCAGCCAGGTCTCAGTAATACATGCCAGGTCTGCCCTCTCGTCTAAAATTAAGTCCCGGACGAGAGGAGCTTTATGGACAACAGACCTGGCATTTAGCGACAACAGCCTGAGACCAGGGTCCTGACTACTCACACCATCTGGTCTTGGAGTGGGACTCCTAGGGCCGGAAGGAGGGATCTCTGCAATGTAGCGAACCCTCCTTCCCCGGTAATGGCCTGCCCTAAAGTCCCCGCCGTATCTGCCCCTCCCTGTTACGACCGCAATACCCTGACCCTCTCCTGCGTCTCTGGTCCCCTCAACCACCCCCATCGCCCCCGCCACTCCCGGCAGGCCCTCCGAATCATACATACTCAAACACTCCCCCAAACAGTCCCCACGTAATAGTTAAAAACACAAAAATACAACAATAATGGCAATAAAAGTGGGATCATTCGTTCAGTTACATACATACCCCTAGCATATCCCATACAAAGTAAGAAGAAAAGAGGTAGAGAAAAGAAAGAAAAGATAGATTGCGCAGTTGATTAGGGTGCGAGTCCAGGCAGAGCCAAGTGGCTCTCAGCAATCGAGATGGTTAGAATAGTTACAATAATTAGCGTCCAGTTATGGTCCAGAGAAGGTGTACAGGGGCGTAACTCGCATCCCCCTCTTCTACGGGTCTGAATAGGTCCAAAGAGTCCGGAACAATTGAGGAAAGCAGGGGGCCTTCTTCCACAAGCGCTGTCCCGTTTAAAGACCCAGGGATAATGGCAGGTGGTAGTGTTGATAATGCTTAAAGCCAGATGGAACTGAGCTAGTGGGTCTGAAAGTCCAAAGTTCACGACCAGAGGTGGCCAGGAGTTAAAATGCCACAGTAGGGGGGCGTCAGATGGTAGGTGGAAAACGCAGGGAAAAGCCTCACCGCAACAAGGGAGGGCAAAGAGTAGAATGCGTCCAGAGGGCCACTTGACCGAGCAGGGGCAAAGGAGGAAGGAGGCAATGCTGGAAGGGAAGTGAGGCTGGATAGTAAAGGGAGCCGTCCGGAGGGGCCGATGCAACGTCGGGAAAAACCGCCCATCCAATCTGCTCAGTCCCCACATTAGTTCAATTCGTCCTCTCTCCCTCCGGAGCAATAATGATCTTACAAAGCCCCAGTGAGGCAGCTCAATAAGCAGGATGAAATCGCCTCGACCGCCGAAAAACGCTACCGTTGCAGCAAACGTGGCGCCGCCCCCCCCACCAAGTAATGCAAGCAGCTCACGGCTTACAGACCACCAAAGTTGTGCAGTCCGGGGTCGCCCAGAGGCGGCGACCCCCGCAAAGGTCTGGGCTGGTTCAGCTGGTTCTCTCTCCCTTTCAAGCCAGATGAAATCGTCTAGGGCGCTGGGAGACGCCGACATAACGCCGCCGCCCCCCACCGCCGGACAACGCAGGCCGCTCCCAGCAGGCAAAACAGCAGGCAAAACAGACCTCCGAGATTGTGCAGTCCGGGGTCGCCCAAAAACGGCGACCCCCGCCAAGGTCTGGGCTCCTCGGGTCCCCCGAATTCCGGACATCCCCAGGACCCTCCTCGAGGCTCGAAGTTGTTCAGTTTTTAGCTTTTTTCAGCGTTTGCTCGCCTCGTCAGATCGGAGCAGAACGCCTGGGCGCCATCTTCCGGTCTCGCACATGCGCAGTCTATATATAAAGTATATATATATATACTTAAAGTCACAACCCCTGGTATGCCCAAGTGTGGGAGGAAGGTCACACTTCCACTCTCTGTCATTAGGCTCGTCACAAGAGTCCATCCAGACAGAAACCCAATATTTTTACTGTTGCCTTTGTTATATTTGTGTTTTTATTTGTGCTGATAAATAAATTTTTATTCAAATAAACACACACACACACACACACACACACACACACACACACACACACACACACACACACACACACACACACACACACACACACACATATATATATATATATATATATATATATATGCAAAGAATGCAGGCTAGAAAGCTAGATAGTAAAATATAAGACACATCTGTGAGACTTTGGCTGTTTGTTTTTTTCCAGCTTGCTTTATAATGATACTGACATTGTTTGGAGTTCAAAAATATATTTTTAAAGACAAGAATTCTCATGGTTTTTTTTTTTTAATGAAAGTGCAGGTTTGCATCTCAGTTACATTTAGTGTACTTGATCATTTTCATGTTGTTGTTGTTGTTGTTGTTGTTGTTGTTATTATTATTATTATTATTATTATTATTATTATTATTATTATTATTTGGAATTTATTAGAGAAGCCTATTAGCAAAAACTTCACTGTTCTCCCCATTTCTGTGTAACAGTTATTATTGTCTTGCAATGAATTTACTCCCCACTTATATATCTTGCACAGTTCAACATTTTACAGCCATCCAAGCAAGACATGTCTCCATCTGCCTTTCAGTTCTTGAAATATCTAGAAAAACAATTATTTTAGTAAATCTGGAACTACATCAGAGACATTGAACATTATATATTTTTACCAAATTGTGTATCTCATTACATCTTTTTTGTTCTTAAATTTTAGGAAGCTTAGGCAGCAGCCAAAAGATTTTTAAAAAAATAACTGCTTGTCAAATCAATTTTTCTGATGTGAACTCTCTATGGGTAACCATTTTCTACAGAGCAGTAACCTGAATTAAAAATAAATAAATAACTAGTAGCCAGTGTCAAGGAATAGAAAAAAGTTCCAATCAGTCCTAAAAGGTTTTCTTTTTTCCAGGAAAATCAAACAATTTCTGCAGTGGTACCTATTCTTAGTTAAATCCTTGCTACAACAATAAAAAAAACCACCTTTGATAAACAAGAAAAATGAAGAGTTATTTGGGATGGAAAGTGGAAATCTTGATCAGCCAGCTGGATATGGCCATGCTGAAAATAGAATCCACTTGAACACTACAGCTGCTCTGGCTCCAACAGTTGTCAAATATGAAGTATCGCTCAGCCAAAAAGGAAAAAAAAGGGGGGGGAGTACATTTGGATTCTGCTACATATATGTCCAATGGCCAGAAGCAGCTGATTATTTTAAAGAAAAAGTATCTGATTTCTTAGCAGCTTTTAGAATGAGAAAGAAATATACCAGTAATAAGTTGATGCGTACAGGTGACTGCAAATATTTTACTGTAATTGTTAAATGGCTTGTTCTCTTTTTGATATTGTTCTGTTGTAAAATTAACATTGTTTAAATGTCTATAAAGTTCAAGCAAATAAACAATAACTTTTTCTTAGTTAAAATAAAATAAACAGAATGATTAAATAAGCATGATACAGCTATGGAAATGATTTTCTTTCTTATAACCGAACTGTTTACATCTTTCCTAGTGTTTATAGTATCTTTTGGGTGTTTGTGTGTGTGTGTGTGTGTTACATGTATTTATATAATATATATTACTGTCATCTTTTTTGCTATTTTCTCTCCATTTCTCCATTCATCTGAAATTCTTATTATCTTTTCTTTTCCTGTTACTTTCAGACCTAGGAAAGGATATTTGGAAGCTTGAGGAGCAATATAGGTGTTGGGATAAAGGATTCTGATTTATAATTATGCTCAGAAGTAACTAACATAATCCATATTTTTTTTAAAAAAATGAAAGCAATAAACTAGAATCATTGGCAAGTTCCCAAAATAAATGGAGGAGGATTATTCCATCACTATTAGTCACAATTTGTTTATAAACTGGCCAGAGACAAGTTCATTTAAATAAACTATACATGTACAAGCTTACCTTCAATTTATTTTTCCTGCTTATTTATCCTTCCTGCTTAATTATGGTTCACCCTCCCTTTTCAACTATTGTCAATTTCTGGTTTATTCAAACCAGGAACTGAAGTTATTTCATGGTTAAGTTTAGTATTTATCCTGTTTTATATGAAATGAAATTATGAACAGGGCAGGGACAGAAGTGGAACCTTCTAATCTCTTTCCAGCAAGGAAAGTAGAAATGCATATGCTGAAAACACATTCATTTATATCTTTACTGTAAATCCAAAGATTGCAGCACAGGAATATGCTTACACATACCTGATAAAAAGGGCTTAAACTACAAGATTAGAGCAAGACTACAATTCTCAATGTCAGTTTTGTATCTAAACAAAAAATGGAAAATGCAAGCAGATGTAGATATGGAATACTTTTTAAATAATATTCATGTTCTTAAAATATACTCTTTTTTTGGTGGAGATTATTTACTATAAAAAGAGGTAACATTAAGGCATTTCTTAAGACACCATAGGGAGTACGTTTGTGAGAAAAATATATGTGACACTTTTAATTTCCTAAAGGTATGCCTAATCAGAATCAGACTGTATCTTCCAAAACCAGACTCCATGTTTTGAAAAAGTCTTGCCTTTAGAAGTTAGAGAATACTCCGTAGACATCTTAAATAAGATCTTTTAAAACATGTTTAATTCCTAAAGGGCACTGAAACTAAATGATTGAACAAGACCCAGAGGACTAACTCTGAAATCATAACTGACCATCAGGCTGTCTCACACACTAAGAAAATGTGCTAACAAAGTGTGTTTGCAAAGGGGTAAGCAGGGAAAAGAAGGATGAGGAGAGGTTTGCCATGTGGAAGCCTATGAACCTTCTCCTGCACAATAAGCCAAAGGAATGATTGAGCAGTATGGGGAAGGGAGAGAGGTGAAAGAAAGAGAAAAGCGAAGATGGTGAGATTTTCTTGTCAAGGAGCCAGCCAAAGCCTGAGAACATTCTGATGGGCTCAGGGTGAAGAAATAAAGAATGAATAGGAAATAAAAGAAGGAAAAGGGTGGAGTTAAAAAGAACAATGAAGAGAGACAGGGGAGGCTGTGAACCTTCTGTCAAGGACCAGGCTGGAAGAGTAAATAAGGGACAACAAGAAAGAAAAGACAAAATAAAGAGGAAAGAAAAAGGGAAAGAAATGTGTAATTTCTCATTTTAAAAATATAATTTTGAGAAATTTATAAATATAAAAGTTCTGTCATTTTTAAAAAATGGAGCACTCTCTCTCCCTTCTCTCCCTGGACCACAATTGCCAAGATCACATAGGTGCATTTACTTTTCTGGCTTTATCAGTAAGTATCCAGTTCTGTTCAGAACTGGTAGAAAATTGAAATCACTAATCAATCTATCCTTTGAATCTGCTGCTATGATAAGTGCAATAATCCCTTCATTACACCATATGAACTACAAGACACATGTTCCCTGAACATTGCTTTTACATAGCAACATAGAAAAGATCAATTGCTATTCTGTCTTCATGTGGAAATTTTCATACTTTTGTAAATGTATCTTGAAATGACACATGCATTACTACCTGCAACTAAATGAGACCTTATAGAAGAAACAATAATGGCATATTCAAGAATAAGGTGTTCATCTCCTTTCTCTTTTGAAATACAGGAAATAATGTATTAGGTACTTTTAGGGATAAATAAAAAAACCTAGGAATCTTTTTATTTTTTGGTGCTGTCTACAGAGATAAAAAGATATGAATTCTCAGTTTATTTTACTAATTCAGTCTTCCCTTCTATAATTATTTTGACCTGTTTTTCCCAAGTGATAGCATTTGTTGTATTGGCAGATGCCAGAGCTTTGCCCTAGAAGGAAGTGTATTGTCTGCTACCAGACTAAATGATTAAAATAGTATTGATTGCCAGAAATTTTCACTTTGAGATTTGCCAAGCCAATGACTGCCATACCTAATCAGCACTAAGCTCTTTGACAGGACTTTATTTGATGCCTGATACTCATCAGCTTCCTCATAGCTTCTTAAATCACATTTATATAAAGTTTAATGATAGAATCTGCAGCTGAAAATAACACAAAGTAATGGAGAATTCTTCTTTTCCTATGTTGAAAGGTTGCATACAAAAAATGTCACTTGTATAGCTAACATACATGGCTTTTACTATCACTTCATATCACATTAGAGAACATAGAAGACATTTAATTATGAATATGTCCTAATTCAATATTATAATATTTTATAAATATTTTAGTACAAAAGATTTTGTACAAAATTTTGTATTTTCTACTCTCTTGTATTTTCTATATTCTTTTTTTTCCAACTGTAAAGACTAAAACTGTCTCTAAATTCAGTAAATAATTAAAAATTAAAACTTTTGCTCAGTATACTTATCTCAAACTCATTGCAATGTTTCGAGTTTTCACATTTCTCCAACGTTCATAGCAACTTTTTTGTATAAGAAATGCAGGTGTTAATGAATATCTCTGATAAGAGCACAAATGGCACATTTTAGTATTTAATTTTATGCTATACAGTGCTAGAAAGTGATTGACAAATGCACACATACATAACCTCTTAAATACTTCTTTATGCCCATCAAAATCAGGGCATACAAACATGGACACAGAGTTAAAATCTAAAGTCTTCCATATGTCTTTGATTCTAAAGTAATATTAACCATATTTGGCTTTAAGCAGGTATCCTAAACTACCTTTCATTAATTTATTAACCACCCAAATTTCATTCAAATATTAATATATTCCTTATACCAATGTTCCCTCTAAGCTGTGCACACACATAACAAGAAAACACCGTGCAGAAGTTTCAAACTGCAGCATAGTGTTTCTTTAAATGTGACTGAAAATATCCCCTCTCCCTCCCTTCTATCTCTGCACCGAACCATCTCCTCCATCTGGTGATTGGTGAAATCAAGGAAGACTCTGCCCGGAGACACTGCAGAAGGGAGAATTCCCATTGGTCCTTTGGGGCTTCGTCAGTTCCTGGGGAAACATGATTCGCTGGTTGTAGCCTGTGTTTCTCTGCACATCTGGGGTTTCTCAGGCATTGCTTCACCTGAAGCCCCGTTCTGAACTGGACACTATTTCTGCGTTCCCTTCGCTTTGGGGAGAGGGAACCAGCATGGAATTGGACTGCCTGAGCTAAAGGGGTCCACGGGATCTTGAGACTTAATTTTTGAGCAGTACCAATCCTTTCCACTCTTTCCTTTCCCTTTCTGTCCTTCTTCTATCTTTTTTCCTTTTCCTTTTCTTTTTCCTTTCCTTTCTCTTTTCCTTTCATTTCTCCTTCCCATTCCTTTTTCCTTTCCTTCTTTTCCATTTCCTTTCCTTTTTCCTTTCCATCTTTTCCATTTCCTTTCCATCTTTTCCATTTCCTTTCTCTTTTCCTTTCTCTTTTCCTTTCCTTCTTTTCCCTTTCCTTTCTCTTTTCCTTTCCTTTTTTCCCTTTCCTTTCTCTTTTCCTTTCCTTTCTTCTTTCCCATTTCCTTTCCTTTTTCCTTTCCTTCTTTTCAATTTCCTTTCCTTTTTCCTTTCCTTTTCTTCTTTCCTATTTCCTTTCCCTCCCCTTTCCTTTCCTTCCTTCTTCCTGGGGGTCAGTGGGAGAGGGAGGGGACCCTTTTCCTCCTTGCCCCACTCCCCAACATCTGCTCTGATGGCAATTATGGTTAAAAAAAAATTCAGGTGCTCAGGCATGAAAATGTGCCGCTCAAACACTATACTTTTCTGCACACACTGAAAAAAAATTAGAGAACATTTCCTTATACCAGTGGTAGTCAACCTGGTCCCTACCACCCACTAGTGGGCGTTCCAGCTTTCATGGTGGGCGGTAGGGGTTTTATCCAATACTGAAGCACTTTCCATTTTTAAATTTAATTGACTTTTTAAAAAAATGTCATAGCATTATTTAAAAACATTTTGATTAGGTTTTCATAAAATCACCATTACTGTGGAACCGGTGGGCGGTTAACAAATTTTACTACTAACAGATGCAAAAGTGGGCGGTAGGTATAAAAAGGTTGATTATCCCTGCCTTATACAGATCTTCTGTTTGGAAATAACATGCATACTTCATACCCAAGCAACATATGTATTATTTCAGATATTTTGCTAATATATAAAACATGTGGGAGAAGATAGCTTAAAACTTGTTCTTTACTGATGGGCAGATTAAATATGCCATGTTGTCAATTGCAACAGCACTTAAACTTATATACCACTTCATTGTGCTTTACAGCACTCTCTGAGCAGCTTACAAATGTCAGCATATTGCCTCCAATAATCTAGGTTCTTATTTTACCAACCTCAGAAGGATGAAAGGCTCAGTCAACCTTGAGCCAGTCAGGATCAAACTCCTGCTGTGGACAGAGTTGGCCTGCTTTCTAACCACTGCACCACCACTTTCAAGCATTGTAACCATGCAATTGCAAAACATAACTGCCATTTGATCTAGGACTATAAGCATATTTTTCTGACTATGTTCCCTTCTTGTATGAGCTGCATATCTATATCTATCTATGAATATAAAGACAGGACTCTTAAAGGCTGTCTTCAATTGTCTGAATGTGTTCTGTGGACACAGGCAACCTTTTCACTAAGGCTGCCAATGAAGCAAAATGATGTTCATACACACATGCAAGTATGCAGCTATAAACAGGCTTGAATGTAGCCCCAGAAATCTTCCAGATGATACAGAGCTTGCAGAGTATGCTGTGTGAAAACTCCTTTCAGATAAGGCAGCTGCTTGCATAGTATGCTGTGTGAAAATCCCTTTCAAATGCTTTTCATAGCACTATTCCATTTATAGTAAAGACAGAAGTAATAAAACAAGAAAATGTGTATACTGCAAGGGATGAATTCAGTGATCATTTATCTTGTCAGAAGCTTGACATCACAGCAAATACTAATGGTTTTCAGCCCATCACTATAAGTATGGAACCATTTTTTTGGCTATGAAAAATGTCAGGTGATAATTTCTTTTCCCCTCTAAGTGTTCTGATATGAAAGGAGCCTATTCAAGTTCTATACTCACTATATAAAAAAGGGAAGAGGTGAAACAACATGGCACAAAGTCACAAATGAAGCCATTTGTTTGGAAGATTCAATTACAACTCTTCCATATAGAACTTGATTTGTTATCATCGCTGCTGACATATTTCTCTATTGTACAGCCTGAAATTCATAGCAAGAAGTCTACCTCTTTTTCAGTGCACTTAAGCAGAAGACTTTGAACCACTTCAAAAGCATAAAATCATTACTAACATTTCTACTAAATCATGTAAAACATTTAAAGACTTTGGTATTGCAGGCAGACAAGAAACGTATTTACAATTAGAGTATGTGTCTGGTCTAGTCCAATGGGGTGGTTTGTTTATATACTTATTTATTTATTTTACATAGTTGCCCCCTCATTATTAGATTAAATGTATATTTCAGGTATATAAACAGTGCAAGGAATAATTAACAACTAATAGATTTATCTATTTATAAATACCAGTTAATATATTTTGAAGATGTGTACTTGTATTTTCTTATATTCTGGAAATATCTTGAGTATCTTCAAGCATTTTTATATACTTGATATAGAAGTAACTACATGAAAAAAAGAAAACCATCTTAGTTATACTGTATATGCTGGTCTATGACCATTACAAAAAATTGATTGATAGATACAGTATAATAATTCAGATTTCAATATATCACCTGTAGCAAATAATAAAAAAGAAGTTGAAAAAAGGCAGAAGTAAACCTCCAAATTAGACCAAATTATCCATTATAAAACATGAAAAGTACAATTAGAAGAAAGGTAATAAGAAATTACAGAATATTAATTACCTTGGATAGCTACTCAGTTGCAGTTAAAATGATCAATATTCGGGTGTCTTTCTATTAAACCATACTCTAACCATACTTAGACCATAACGTTTGTTTGTAGCACATGAAAAAGTATATTGTAGAGTTTTTTAAAAAATATATCATTAAACGGACCTGAAACTTTCAGAGGAGTGAGAAAACCTTCCTATGTAGAAAAATTACAAAATCTAAGACTATAATGGTTTATCCAAACAGTTGCTTTGATGTGCTTTCCTTCCATCTTTGAAAAGAAAACTATTGATGTAAGTTTCAGGTTCTCCACAACCAGATCTCATTCTGCCTCAACAACAAGGCACTTTGAATTCTTAATACCAAAATGTTTCAGGATCATGATTAGTAGGTTCTCCAGTGTTATTTCTTTTCTTATTCGCTGTCACAAACCAACAGGAACACAACCATCAATTGTTGTAGAAAATACATACATGGTAGGATTAGCTCCCTGATCCACCAATCAAATTTTGGTTTCTTTTTTCAAAATGATTGATATTCTTTGATAATGGTATTAATGAGAAGAATTAGTATGAGAAACAAAACACCACTATAATTGAGAGAAAAGGGAACAGTCTCACTTGCCAAAATAACTACTGTTTTTCCCATTCTAACAGGACTAATTATTTCCTTTGAGTTCAATCAAGGCTGAGAGAGAGAGAATGAATAGAACTTATAGTCTCCTAGTATCCCTAGCCTGGTTCTTAAGTGCTCCACTAAACTGACTCTCTTGATCAGCTAATAGCACTTAATATTGGCAGACCAGCAGATTATTTCAGAAATAGAACAAGCAGTTGGTTCTTCATTTCAATCAAGAGCCCTAGTCAAAACCATTCTACAATCTACACAGAAATAAACAAAAGATGAAATATGTCAGAAATGGTGTAGGGTCTCCTGCTTGAGCTATAAAATCTCTTCCAACTCTGTTAATCTGTTAATCCTCAAAATCAGGAAAGTCTTCATTGCCAGAAGTCAACAGAATACACTAATCTTCATGGCAGTACTCCTAGATGTTTCTAGAATGTAAAGAACTATGATGGAAAAGGCTTGTTCTTGGTTTCAGAGATAGGCAATATAAAGGAAATAGATAAACTATGGTGGAAATTGTAGAATCTTTTTCCTTCTCAAACCTTCATAAGCAATGCTTCATCATCAATGCTTAGATTTTCTATTTCATTATCAAGCCAAATTTTTCTTAAAGATGCTCCTTCTCTATATTTGTTTTATACAGAGCCGAGGTGGCGCAGTGGTTAGAGTGCGGTACTGCAGGCCACTTCAGCTGACTGCTAACTGCAGTTCGGCAGTTCAAATCTCACCGGCTCAGGGTTGACTCAGCCTTCCATCCTTCCGAGGTGGGTGAAATGAGGACCCAGCCTGGGGGGGGGGGCGATATGCTGACTCTGTAAACTGCTTAGAGAGGGCTGAAAGCCCTATGAAGCGGTATATAAGTCGAACTGCTATTGCTATATTATAATAAATTTGGGTAGTATCTTGACTGCAGACAAACATTAGGAAAATATAATCTCAAGATCTGACAACACATCCTTCTAATATAAATGAAAATATGACCAAATTTGACTTTTCACATTGTGAAAAGGTTATTTGATTGAAAAAATGAAGTAAATTAATCTGTTAAGGTTTATGTTTTGGCAAATTCACACTGATTTCTGCAAACTAATTTTAATCATTGCTTCACTTTCACAGGGTTTATACACTGATCTTATAATTTGCTATAGAATTTTCTCAGATATTAATGTCAGGTTAACACTTTGGAATTTCTAGATCTAGAGCCTCTATTTCTTCCCTCTTGATTTGCTCAATATTTGCTCTCCATAGTCCTTGAGCACCTAGTTAATCAAATATAGTTCATCTGGCCCTGGGGAGTTTTAATTCATTCAAAATAATACAATATTTCCTGAATATGTTTCTAGCAAGCTAATGCTTCAAATCTGCCATTTCAGCCCTCTTTTTACAATTACTTGCTGTATTACTTATAAGAAGATGAAAAACAAAATAGCAATTGCATATTCAGAAAAATTAGATTAGTGTGCTTGTCTGCTTTTTTGAGAAGACTTGACAGTCTGTACACAGACAGTAGCATAACTTTTTCTCTTCCATATGTTACATTGTTTTGCTAATATTTTTATTTAAGTCTTGAATGCTTATTGTCATCTTTATCATCAATTAATGATTGTGAAGATTGAAGAAATGTAATAAATTACTATTTTATTTTGGTGTCCTTTGTGTCATAAAATAATGCTGCATTTTCTTTCTTGTATTACTTTTGGAAGCTACTGCTTCATTGCTTCAGTGTAGACATTTCTATTCAAGAAATAATAGTGTGTGATAGTCTGGAAGTGGTATTAGTCAGCAATTTATATGAATCCCAAAATATAGCAATTCAGCAAGCTGGCATTACATTATGTTACTTGCCCTAGAGGCATAAATTTCAATTTGTTTTGAATAATAAATAAATTTAGTCAAGTCTTACAGTATCATGCATGAGTGAAAATATTCAAATATGATTTTCTTTTTTTGAAAACACAAACATAGCTTCATGAATCATAGGCTATTTTTACAAAAACAAATTTTCTTTCCCTTTCATTCTATGCTGCCCCAATAAAGTAATTCCCTCATTTAGGAAGTGCAAATAATAGTATATATAGTTTTCATTTCTTCCCTTGATGAATTGATCACTTACGAAAGAAAATCATTCCTAATGAATACATTTCTTTTTTTATATCAAACAGATTTCAACATATGTCAGAAAAACATTAGCTTACATACTGTATAAAAAACATTTGGATTGTCAGAAATGTATTTAAATAAAGAAAACTATCATTTTACAAAACTAGAGTTTGTAATAATTGAGTAATAGCATGTTACCGAATTATTTGCTTGTTTCCATTATTAGCAGAAATAGTATAATGCTTACTATAAACAAATTGATCTATATAGTTTTTCCTTGTTTGGCAAATAAACTTCCAGTATAAAGAAAAGAAGCTGTTTTGCTTTATAAGAAAAATGCAGAATTTACAAATGATATTTTATTGGGACCAATTCAAAATCACAAATATGGTAATTTAATCATTTGTCTAATTTGTATACCAAAAGGCTTCTAGAATCAGGATTTTTTTAAAAAAGACCTAAATTATATAACATAACTTTAAGGGGGATTTTTTTTACAAAAAAATGTAGGTTATGTCTATCAAAGTTTAATATATTGAATAGTATTCAAAATTCCTGAGCTGCACAGTACAGGAAAGAAAAAGTAAGAATTCAATCTTTTCTTATTCTCACCCTTCTCCCACCCTCTGTGTTATCATCATAACATGGCATCATGGTCATCTGTCTCCACATAATTGGGAAAAGTTATTTTTTTAAAAAAAATGCATTTCTGTAGACACATACAATTTTTAATTCTGTTGAGAAAAAGTGGTTGTTTCATCCTGAGATATACTGAATGCATACATTCTATTATTCCCTGTCTTAACTTGCTTTGTTAATTGTATTCAATATGATGATATTCTGGTAGATGGTTCCAGAAAACATAAATGCATTCTGTATCAATACAGTGTATGTAGGAAATATGTGAACCTTACTCTTAAAACACTGATTTTTCATTATCAGATATTATAGATTTGAGAATCAAATCAAATGATAGAATAGTGTTTAAAATGTTAGAGTTTAATGAAATGATTTTTCAGTGAATGACATTTCAGTAGAATATGAGAAATTTGTATATAATCAGAACTGTAGAGTAATTGCAAAAAAACATGAGGGCAGTGTAGTAAATACAGTTGAAATTATAATTACACTGAAATCAATTCATTGTATGCATTGTATGTATGTGTAATGGTATATGGGAATGACTTTGGGAGATAGGAGGATGAACCATAGACAGGACAACCAGCATGTAAAAGAGGTCTCAGACCAGAGAATAGGGGATGGCATAGAAAGTGTTCCAGAAGATACCCTTTCTATTTTTCTACTGGTAAAAACAAAGGAAGGGAGAAATACTTTCAGTCTTGCAAGACTCTGTTAATGTAATTGAAGCCAAATTTATTCATTTATCAAATGGACAATGACATTCTTTAAATCATGCTTGTTCCCTGAGTGTTACCAAGCCAACAACTGAAGCTTGGAAAATACAGCAGCCAGTTAATCCTACTAATCTGCTGGCTATATCACATCACATCATATTAAATTGAATGCAAAAGTAGAAAGGGACAGCAGAGGATGAAATGGTTAGATAGTATCTAACCATTACCATGGTACCATTATCATAACAATTACCATGAATTTAGGCAAACTCTGGGAGACAGCAAGGACATGGGGCTCTGATGTGGGAGGGGCTTAACGGCTGAAGAACAACAAAAACTTTATAATAAAGATGGAACTAGTACTTCTCATTGATCTTCTTGTTTAGACTACCTCATAGCAGAGATGGGTTGCTGCCAGTTTGGCCCAGATTGGGTGAACCGGTAGTAGCGGCAGTGGGAGACTCCGCCCACCAACCCGATGCTTCTGTACATGTGCAAAAGTGTCATGAGCGCACGCCCGAACTGATGGTAACAAAATTGGCAAACCACCACTGCCTCAAAGGGTTAATAGGCTGCAACTATTTTTTTTAAGTTCCTCCAACTTTTTCTTTTTCCTCTCCCCTCACTCTCCCCCACACTTCAGCATTGGATTCTTAAGAGAATCATTCTGCCATTGTTTAGAATGCTGGTGCTGTAATGCAGCTGTGTATCACATTTAGTAGCAAACCTGTAATTTTACTAAAGAATCACTTAATTATTAAGCTACTTAATTGTGCATAGAAAATGCAATCCTCACCAAGCATCTGCAATGCATAAGGTGCTCCATTGCTTTCTTGTACTGAAATATTCCTGCCCTCTCATGCTAATGCAGGACAGCCATCTGTTCTGGCCATAAAACAGAAAGTGGTTCATAATTACCTGAGCAGTATATTGCTTACATTAAGTTCCTGATAATATTTAGTGTGAGTTACAAGGCCCCATGTTTCAATAAGAAATATTCAGTATCCCTGAAATAATTTTATAAGATTTCAGGTCCTTGACAAAACCAAAAGTTGTCAAAGAGATAGTAATACTATCTCTTCATATTATAAGACATAATATTACATGAAATATCTTATTTATTTTATTTTACTTTATTTATGATTTGTCTTCCCAAAGCAGACATTCAAAGTTAGCAATAGCATTCAAACTGCAATAGCAGTTAGACTTATATACCGCTTCATAGGGCTTTCAGCCCTTTCTAAGCGGTTTACAGAGTCAGCATATTGCCCCCACTGTCAGGGTCCTCATTTCACCCACCTCAGAAGGAGGGAAGGCTGAGTCAACCTTGAGCCGGTGAGATTTGAACCGCCGAACTGCAGATAGCAGTCAGCTGAAGTGGTCTGCAGTATTGCACTCTAACCACTGCGCCACCTCGGCTCTATGTTATACCATTCCTGCCCAATTCACAGACTTTTACAGGAATTTTTTGTTTTGATTTTTTTAACTGCATGTATAATTGTAAACAATATATTAACATTCCTGTTTGACTTTTGTCAATGAAAACATCATTTTCCTCAACATTTATTTTGGTTCATTCATTCTGAAGAAACCATCTCTGGACCCAGCCATTTTGAGCAACTATCGTCCAGTCTCCAACCTGCCCTTTGTAGGGAAGGTTGTTGAGAAAGTGGTGGCCTCTCAACTCCAATGATCCTTGGATGAAACCAATTATCTGGATCCCTTTCATTCGGGTTTCAGGCCTGGTTACAGCACGGAAACTGCTTTGGTCGCGCTGACCGATGATCTCTGGCGAGCCAGGGATAGGGGTCACCCCTCTATCCTTGTGCTCCTTGACCTCTCAGTGGCCTTCGATACCATCGACCATGGTATCTTTCTGTGACGGTTGGGAGAGGTGGGAGTGGGAGGCACCGTCCTTCGGTGGTTCTCCTCCTACCTCTCGGACAGGTCACAGTTGGTGTTGGTCGGAGGGCAGAGGTTGACCCCAAGGCCCCTCAATTATGGGGTGCCACAAGGTTCGGTCCTGTCCCCCCTCCTATTTAACATCTACATGAAGCCACTGGGTGAAATCATACGCCGGCATGGGATTAAGTACCACCAATATGAGGACGATACACAGCTGTATCTGTCCGCCCCGTACCAACTCAGCGAAGCAGTGGAAGTGATGTGCCAGTGCCTGGAGGCTGTTAGGGTCTGGATGGGAATAAACAAGTTGGCACTCAATCCAGACAAGACCGAGTGGCTTCTGAAGTTCCCTCCCAAAGATTGGCCAAGTATTCCATCTCTCATGCTGGGGGGTGAAATTATACACCCCTCAGAGAGGGTTCGCACTTTGGGAGTCCTCCTGGATCCGCAGCTGACTTTAGAACACCATTTGTCGGCTGTGACCAGGGGGACCTTTGCCCAGGTTCGCCTGGTGCACCAATTGTGACCCTACGTGGATCGGGAGGCCCTTCAGATAGTCACTCATGCCCTTGTGACCTCAAGACTGGATTACTGTAACACGCTCTATATGGGGCTGCCCTTGAAGAGTGTTCAAAGACTTCAGCTAGTCCAGAACGCAGCCACGCGAGCGATCGTGGGTGCACCCAGGTACACCCACGTTACACCTATCCTCCATGAGCTGCACTGGCTACCCATTAGTCTCCGAACTCGCTTCAAGGTGCTAGTCATCACTTATAAAGCCCTACATGGCATCGGACCTGGGTACCTGAGAGACCGCCTCCTGCCAATTACCTCCCATAGACCGATCAGATCGCACAGACTAGGCCTCCTCCAGATTCCATCTGCCAGCCAATGTCGGCTGGCGACTTCCCGGGGGAGAGCCTTCTCTGTTGCAGCTCCAGCCCTCTGGAACAAGCTCCCCATGGAGATCCGGACCCTTACTACTCTTCCGGCCTTCTGCAAAGCCACTAAGATCTGGCTACTCCGGCAGGCTGGGGGACTGTTGAAATAGCCAGCTCCACGGTAACTATGAATGTTGTGCATTTTAAATTGTTTTTTGTCTATTTGTCTATTTTCCCCTTCCCTTGTTCATTGTAAGCCGCCCGGAGTCTTTCGGGAGTGGGCGGCATACAAGACCAATAAAATACAAAATACAAAAATTCTATTCCATTAATAGCAGAATGTAAAACAATGGCTCCTGAAAATCACTGCACCTATTTACGTCAAATCTGTATAGATATTCTTCAGAAATGATTGGAATATTTTATCTCTTGAATGTTCACTTCAGAATTGTTTCTGTCTTTCTTTCTTAAAAGCTTACTATGAACTTTATTATTTCTAATCTTAATTGATCTTGAATTATTGTATATCTTAAATTGTTTATCTTAATTAACGGAAAAGAAACTGCTTCAAGAAACTGAAATCTTACAAGTAGCTCTGGTATGATCAATCAGTTTAGTTCTTCTGAAATTTATTGACAAGGCCAAGTGGAGTAGCAGGAGGTAGATAGCATTTTCAAAGGTCAATTGTAAATGGTATAAAGGTAGATTAACCCTCAGTCAAGCAATTTTTAGGAGAAGCCAAGTTAGCAGATCAAACATATATAGTTACTTTCAGCATTAAATAATGGATCTGTATAATTAGGTAATTTAAAATGCCTAAATATTTCAGGTAAGTATAATAAAATACTCACCATTGGAAACATTAAAAGCAAACAAAAATATACCTTATTTAAATACATATTATTTTTAAAGCCCTGCCGCCGTGTCCGCCATCCCGCTCTATGGTGGACACAGTGTCAGGGTGTACGAATGCCCTGCCGCTGTGTCCGACATAGGGCGGCTTTTGCCCGCTTGCCTCACCAGCCATAAACCTCATCACACGTCACTGACTTTGGTATATTATTTATCAAAGAATAATAAAATTAAGATAGAGATTTTAAATGCAAATGCAGTTAGCAAGGCACTTACTAGTAGTGTGGGATCGGTTCAAATTAAATAAAGAGCAAAACTAGCTGTGTATAAATATATGCCTCATTTCATATTTTGTTGCATGGAACTGTGAGTTAGGGATCTCTGGAGAAGAATAAAAGCAAGTAAAATATAATGGGAATGAGATGGGTAAAACAAGAAAATAAAGATCCAGGTGAATGGGTCGGGAATGAATGTGGATTGAATACACAGTGAGTGACCAGTATGAAAGAAGTACATTGGTGGGATTTGGACCTATTGACAGAATAAATAAGATTCAGATCACAAAACAAATCAAGGAGAGAAGCAACTTAGAACTGAGGAGAAATTTCCTGACAGTTAGAACAATTAATCAGTGGAACAGCTTGCCTCCAGAAGTTGTGAATGCCCCAACATTGGAAGTCTTTAAGAAGATGTTGGATAGCCATTTGTCTGAAACTGTATAGGGTTTCTTGCCTAGGCAGGGGTTGGACGTGAAGACCTCCAAGGTCCCTTCCAACTCTGCTATTGTATTGTATTGTATTGTATTGTATTGTATTGTATTGTATTGTATTGTATTGTATTGTATTGTATTGTATTGTATTGATATAAAGATTAATAGGCGAAGAGGAAAGAAAAATAAAAAAATAGGTTGGATGAAGTTGATAAAATTGTCAGAAAGAGACAAGTGAGAAGCTTAAAGACAAAAGGTAATATAGGGAGCAGTAGATGGATGTGATGGATGGTTTACAAGGTCAGAAGGTATTTCAAAGTATAGACTGCTTGTGATGTAAATGACATTTAGCTATATTTCAAATATATGTGGAGAATGACAGTTCAGGAAGAGATAGCTTGCTTAAGCAATTTCTTTGGTTTGCAAGAGAGGAAAAGGAGGGGGTATAAAAAAACTTTATCTGATGAGATAGCAGCTATCTTTGTACACTCTCTCTCTCTCTCTCTCTCTCTCTCTCTCTCTCTCTCTCTCACACACACACACACACACACACACACACACATCTCAGGAATCATTTTACTTAATGACTTGGCATCTTTATAACAGGATCAATATGGCAATATTCAAAAACATTAGCAATTTTCCAACTCCTAGAAAGTAAGAAAGTAATCAGTTTAGATCAGAGAGGTCAAACTCACAGGGTAAAAATGAGATTTACAAATGTGACCATGCCAAACTGGTGGCAGAAAACCATGTAGGAACAGATTGGCCTGATACATGAAAATTTTAATAAGTTATATAAATATTCTTTATATACTTTACAATTATACTTGCCTAGTTATAATAGCACAGGATTATGAAAGAGCTCTCCTGGGACCTGTTCACAAGATGATTATAGTCAACATATTTTAACATATTGTTTCTATAGTCATTGCAATTTAGTATATATTTATCTAATCCACAGCACTATTGTGAAATTTAAATTAAAGATAATTGTTCTGAAAAATGGAGAAAAAATAAATTATAAGGGCTATATTTTTTATTGCTACAAACATGGCATTATTTCACTGTTTACTTAAACTCTATGGTATTTGAATAAAATGGTAAATTTAGAGAAGGCAATCCTTTTCAGATAAGCAGGGATATCCATAGGGATGAAACTGAAACATTGAATGCAAACTCGACTCATTGTCTGTTTCCATGTTATGTCATGACACAAGGAAGGGAAATGCTTGAGCATGATCTCCCATTCACGTGGAATTGAAAAAAAATGAAGTTCAAAATCTTATTCTTGTCTTCTGGGTTATCCCAGAATTATATATTCTGTAGATGTGATAAGGATCCGTGTTATATTGTCAACTAAATAGATAAAAATGTTCAAGAAACAGTTGTATGAGAGAACCCTCGCTCAAAATCTCTTGCTGAAAATCTCTCCAGCTTGATGAGCAATAAGAATCATCATTCCAACATTAGTTAATTAAATCAATGGAGTGTAATTCAAAATCATTAGTGCAATAATATAAAATCTATTATGCAAAGCCTGGTTGGTATAATGTGTCCCACAACTATAAGTAGTTATTTTAAGTCAGGCAAATTAATTTGGGAAAAATACAGAATAGAATTTTATAGACTTTCATAAAGTCCCTTTACTCATGGATAGTGAGCAATAATTTGAGATGAATAAATGCCAAACTTAAATTGTAGAAATTATGGTATATTAATATATTTTTACATATTATAATACTTTGAGGTTGAATATGCATAGAATGTCTTCTGACCTAAACATAAATACTGAAGAAATCTGCAATTTTAAGTCAAAAGACAACTTCTTGAATAGCCCTCACACTAGCAACAGCCATTTTAAATTTTATCAATATTTTTGTAGCCACATCTTGTTCAAGGCAAAGAGACAGCTGCTCTTTTTTGTATTGAAGGACCATTCCTCACTTAAGGAAGGGCTGCTCTAAGCAGAAACTATCCTTGTTTATGACGTAGCACAGTACACAACAGTGAAACTTGTTGTATGGCTGCAGCTGCAGCAAAAAGGCTCTATAACAATCCATTAACGGGAGAAGCAGGATTCTTCTTCATAGGAAGCTGTGAATACTGGAATGAAAGTCAACAGCGCTTGTCATGCACATACAGGTAATACTTGACTTACAATCATTCATTTAGCAACCATTTTAAGTAATAATGGAAATCTGGAAAAGTGACTTACAACTGATTCTTGCAGTTATGATCGTTATAGCTTTCCTGTGATCACATGATAAAAATTGGGACACTTGACAACCCACATGTATTTATGACAATTAGAGCATCCAAGGGTGATCACTATTTTTGACCTTCCCAGACAACTTCCATTGACAAGTAAAGTCAGTGGGGAAAGCTAGATTCACTTATAGACCACAGAGCAAAATATTTCAGGATAAAAGGAAAGTGAAATGAGTTTAGATTATCTCCAGGTTTTGGGTGGAATGCACCAAGGCGAGGCAATGATATTCGGTCACAAAAGTTAGTTAGGTTTCTTCATGCAACAATTAGTGAGATATAACACAGCCCTTAAATTCATACTTAGTTCTACCCTGGATTTCACATTGTTCCTTTTGTTATGTTGAGCTTAGTACTTTTCTTTTGAATTGAGTCATAACTCATGCATAACCACACCTTTCAATTTAAAAACAAATGTAACAATTCTCTCCTCTCTCTATTGATACCACCACTTAATAAAAGTTTTGAAAATACTTTTTATATCTCTTTATTGGACAGCTATAAAATGTGAATGTTAGAGATGTTTTCTCCCTTGCATTATCCTATATTCTATTCACATATCATTTTCAGATTTATATCCTTCATTATCCTGTTATCCCTTGGTGTTCTTGCCCATATATCATACCACTGTGTCACAATCTTTCATCTTTGTACCCTCTAATGCTCCAAAACATGGCATACAAAGATTAATTAGAGATATCTCTATGTATTTTGCCTATAAATTATTCTAAGATACCAAAAGTAAAACAAAAGAGAAAAGAGAGGTCTATTATCATAGAAAGGAAGTCCAAGAACCATGCTAATGAACCACAGTGAAAAACAAACACTGCATTGTTTTGTATCTGCACTTGGAGCAATTGAGCTAAAGACAGCTGAGTAAATGTAGACATAAAACCCATATAAGTGAAAGGCCCATTAAGCAATCTCTTTTACTCGAAACAGAACGAACCAGGTGCTAAACATTTGAGCTGTCCACTGCTGTGATGGGGATGCTCTCTTTATGCTGGATGTATTCCAGTAGTTAATGTTTTCTCATTAGCATATACAGTATGTCTCTCATGAATAGCTATGTACTTGTGAATGATCTCTCTCCGTTACTGTGTAATAACCACTCCAGAAAGATATAAAAATGCACTACTTGACCCACTTCCATGCTGCCTATTCACATTACCATTTTTTGCTGTGTGGCAACTTTCCAGATTTTCTTCTTCAGTACTATTCTCTGTGTTCTCTGATTGGCTGAATTCCAGTGTTTGTTCTACTGTAGTTCACCATTAAGCACTTGATTTCTCTGTCAATTTTGTCCCATCTGATTTTCAAGTACTTAATCAATGCATCTCTCAATTAAACTTTATAGATATTACTTTCCCTCTTATGCCAGACTAAACTGTTACACAAGACCAAAATAATGTATGGTGTTATCAGCACTGGCTAATCTGATTTTTCTTTAATGTCAACTCCAAAATGTACAGGCTGATTAGCAATTTAAGGAGCATAGTGTTTAATGCTTTCACTGCCATTGTTCAGACAGAAAATAAGTATTTCTACTTCAAAAACCCTATGAACAAAGATAAAAAGGTGCAAGGAAACAAAATCCCAAATAAGTACTGGAATATCATGAGATGTATTGAAAAGAGTCTTTTCATCCTAATTATTAGCTGCCATTGTGAAATTTAAAAATTAATTTCAGCTAAATGCTAAGCTGTATAGTGGTAAAAATAACTACTTCTCAACAGTCTATCTGGAGAGGTGAAAGTGGATCCACCAACAGAGATATTTATACCTAATGCAAAAATGATGAAACTGCAACATGAAACAAACTCTGTCCTTTTTACTAGCATCGTAACATATTCTGTAACAACAGAAGAGGTAAAATCCATATTACAATGTCAAACTGTATTGTCACTTCCCATCCCTTGTTGGAGACATTACTGTTCATCATTTTATCAGATATCTCAGCACATAACTTTGGCTAATGTTCCAGAGATTGCCTTATTTGATTTGCATGCCTACTAATCAAGCCTTCAGCAATTTCCAGATGAAAGTTCACATAGTTGGTTTCCTTCTCATTAGTGTCAAAGTGAAAGACTTTTATTGGGAAGAAAATGCCACAGATGCTGGAACTCCTCACCCTGAACATTATGAGTCAGCAGATAGGGAAATAGCATATAAATTCTTTTTTTCTATTTGGAATTGCTTTCTTGGCAGGTTTTCATGAGAGTTTATTTTACAACTCCAACTGTTATAAAACTATGAAATATTTTTCTAAGAAAAGAAAGTAAATCATACACTTCTCAGGAATGTACACAATATTGAATATATAAGTCTTGAAAGCCCTCCAAAAAGCATGTAGGGTCAGGGCAACATGAATTTGGAGAGAGAGGATTCTCTTCTAAAGGGCAGACACAATAAGAGAAAAGGCAGTCCTCTAGGTCCAGTGCATAAATGAAGGGAACCAAAACAAACACACCCTGTCTGATCCTGTTGCAATCAGTTATTGTACAAATAACAAAGCTCTGTGCCATGAATGGCTTTTTAGGCTTTATAGGTCACAACCAGCAACCTTGAATTGTGCCAGGAATGCCAATCATAAGCAGCAATGTTACAGCAATATATCAACATATTTATTCATGCCACTGCATTTTGTACCAGCTGTAGTTTTTGTGGCCTTTTAAGGACAGCCCCTGTAAAGCATATTGTGGTAATGCTGATGAGAGAAAATAAAATTGTGAAGCTAAAATTGGGGTACAGTTTGGATTTGAGCGAAAGCTTCTAAGCCAAAATGACCACCTGACCATAAAATGAGAAATAATTTAAAAAAGAATGAGGGGAAATGCCACTATGTAATAATTTTTGTATTTCAAATTATTGCAAAATGATTCCAAATGAAATTAAATCAGAAATTATATATCTGTAGAAGGCATAGAAAATGGTCTATAAAGGCAGAAAGGAGAGCAAGTATCAAGATACTCAGGTAAGTGGGAATCTCAGCCTGGGCCCAGAAAATGAAAAAAATACCTCAGATAAATCCTTCCTATTCCATATGAACATAAAGAGAGGGAGAGGGAAAGTACATTCAGACTTGCAATATTTTCTTACTTTAGTTGTTACAACAAAACAGTCTTGATCTATATGGCATTGGTTTCTTGGTCTGCTCTACAAGTTGGACCGATGCTATCTGAATATCTGTTTATGGTTAATTTATATCAAGTCTATAAAATCAAATACCTTTCTGAAAAATTGTAACTGAAAAAAGTATGCTTTGCTTTGGAGTCAGGCAAAGTAATTTCCAATTTTCAACTAATAGAGAGAGTGGGAGGGAGGAAGAAAGAGAGAGAGAGAGAGAAAGAATGAAAGAGAAAGAAGGAAAGAGAGAGAGATATCTTTGCAGACAGCTATTTTTTTACAAAGTGGAACATTAAATAGCATGCTTTGCTGTACTAAAATTTGGATGGAATATCAGTATTTTTGACTGCAAAAATGGAAAGAGTCACATTAATATCTTTTTTGTAATGTAATGTAAAGACATATTTTAAATAGATGTTTACCATGGAGTTCTCAGCATGTTTTCATGGAATATGGGCTCCCTCCGGTGGAGAAGATAACACCCACAGAATTCTACAGCTGTTAATTTTAAAACTGCATTATATAATGAAGACATTGTAAGACATATTTTCTGAAATGCTCTGAATTAAAGGAATAATACTGCATTGCTATTATATTTCAATAAAAGAATATATTTAGCTCAACAGCTATTTACATCCAGCTGTGCATTTATTGGAGATTTGTATCTGATACCAGTAGGCAGAGCATGCTGTTCAGGGATGAATTCTGGCTGGCATTACTGTGTGCATATGGACCAGGGGTGGGTTCCTGCCAGTTCTAACCTCTTCTATAGAAGAGGTTCCACAAATCTACAGTGCCATTTATAACCAGTTCCAGCTCCCTCCCCCCGCCCGTCAGCACATCATTAAGATGAAGAGCAAGAGGAGGAATTTTGGGAGTTGAAGTCCACAAGTCTTAAAGCTGTCAAGTTTGAAAACCCCTGGGTTTTTTTCTAAAGGGTTAGGGGTGCAAGGGTTTTGTAACTTGACAGCTTTAAGACTTGCACACTTCAATGCCACAGTTCCTGAGCCAACATGACTGGAGGAGGAATTCTGGGAGTTGAAGTCTACAAGTCTTAAAGCTGTCAAGTTTGAAAACCCCTGGGGTTTTTTTCTAAAGGGTTAGGGGTGCAAGGGTCTTGTAACTTGACAGCTTTAAGACTTGCGTGCTTCAAATGCCAGAGTTTCTGAGCCAACATTTTGGTTGCTAAGCAAAAGTGTTGTTAAGTGAGTTTAACCACATTTTACAAGTTGGCCACACCCACCCAATCACATGGCTGACAAGCCACTCCCACAAAGCAGGCCACATCTACAGAAGAGGTTCTAAAAAAATTTGAAACCCACCACTGATATGGACACATTGAATGTACACTGTGTGCCCATGCACTGTTCAATAAAAATTGTTGTGTGCATGTGCAGAACACCTAAAAAAATAGTGGCAGTAATGATGGTGACCAGGGAACTGGTTTGGAGGTGTGTCCAGCCTGGGTCACTGCCGGTTCTGCAACGCAGGCTGGCTTGCCACTATAGGTTCGACTGAACCGGTAGGAATCCACCTCTGATGCTGTTGGACGTATTTGTGCGGAAAGAATAGGACATTTGCCTACATGAATTTTTTCCCCATTTCAATGGTTTCTGAAATGTTTGCTACCCATATGTCCAATAGAAGAGAACATATGTAGGTCAGGGTTGAACTGTGGAGTTTTTGGTGCTCTCCCTAGCTTGGTGGTTTGCTTATAGACATTTTGTTACTTGATTAGATAACATTGTCAGTGCTAATGAATGTGGGGTTTGTTCCCTGATGCTCTCTGCATCAAAAGGTTTCTGACTAGTCAACATAATATAGCACAACCAACCCAAGCTATGAAAAGGATAACACTGTCAAACAGCTCAGAAGCAACCAAAAACTATTACGATTTCACAGTATCACTGTAGCACACAAACCAATTAAAGCCCTCCATTACATCCTAGTAGTCCAGGAAGAAAAAAAAGGGTCATCTACAACATACAGTGTAAGGACTGTAACAGCCACTATGTAGGACAGATGGCAGAAGACTAGCAGATGGCATCCATGAACACCAACCAGCAGTCAGCAGACACAAAGAAAACTCCTTAATCTCATAAACCCATGGATTGAGTTGACCAGAGTTTCAACTGAGAAATTGTAAGCATCCCAAACCAAGCTAAATAAAAAAATGCTAGGAAATTCCTGGAAGCTTGGCGTTCAGACAGTTTGCCTTCAATAGACATATAGGGATAAATCACAAAAATCACAACAACAAAAACTAAACAAAAGGAAATAAATAAGTCAGATTACATCCTTTCCAGAAATCAACATTCAGATAAGCAAGAATAAACACCAGGTAACAATATCCTTATCAAGGAAGTACTAAGGAGAAAACCAGACCACACCACCAACCTTGGTAGTTAAAGTTATTATACAAAAACAGGAAACAAATCTCACACTCAGTCACACTGATAGTGTTATCTAGTCATGTAATGAAACATCAGCACTATTTTAATTTAATGGAATATGTTTATTGGAATATTATGATAGCAATAGCACTTAGACTTATATACTGCTTCACAGTGCTTTTACAGCCCTCTCTAACCAGTTTACAAAGTCAGCATATTGCCCCCAACAATCATTTTACCCACCTCGGAAGGATGGAAAGCTGAGTCAACCTTGAGTCCGGTGAGATTTGATCTACCATCTTCGATTTGCAGACAGCTGGCTATCAGCAGAAATAGCCTGCAGTACTGCACTCTAACCACTGCACCACTGAAGCTCTTTATTATTGACACTCTAAAGCAGTGGTTCCCAAAGTATCCCCTGGGGGACGGTGGGATGATTTAGGAGGGCGCTAAGAGGCAAGGGGGCGGCAGGAGGCACTAAGAGGCGAGGGGCAATGGCAGAGGGACAGTAAGGGGACAACCTGAAGGAGACATTCTCCCAGCGGCGTCTCAGGCATCTTTCTCTCTTGCCGCGCAAGGAAGCTGGGTTTTGCCTTGAAACTTGCTGTTCCAGCAATCTGAAGGGGGCATTCTCCCAGGAGCATCTCAGGCACCTTTCTCTCTTGTTGTGCAAGGAAGTGAAGCCAAATTTGTTTATTTAACCTCCCGCTCCAGCTTCCCCCATCCTACTACATTAAGATCCCCACGCTTCCCATTTCTGCTGGAAGCACACAGGCCATGTGAGCGATCAGGTGCGCGAGGCTCCTCGATGATCTGAAGGAAAACGGGAGGTGCCAAACTGCACCCAGCGATCCTCACTCCCTCGCGGTTATGAGTGGGAGTGCCTGAGATGTCACTGGGAGATTGTCCCCTTCAGATTGCTGGGACAGCAAATTTCATGGGAAAACTCAGCTGCTGGAATCAGTGCGCCTGCAACTTCATGCTCTCTAAGAAACCTGCATTATCGGGAGCAGTAGAAGAACAGCAGCGGGTGCCACTGCCACCCCTGGTCTCCAGCATTCTGCTCAGGAGCCTCAAGTTGCAGCCGTTTGCATGTCTCTCCTGAGCTTTTCTCCGGAGATGAAATGGCAGATATCCCACTGGCAGATCCTCTGGGTGAAAGGCGAGTGAAGGGTGCAGTGACAGGAGAGGCTGGCCATCCCCAGCTCTCGAGGAAGGAGGCAATGATGAGGCCTGGGGCTCGCTTCCCTTCATCCTTCCTTCAAGAGCTGCAGGTGGCAGGGAAAATGAGGCTTCTTTGCCAGTTTCCCAGCTGGCAAACATAAATTTTCACCAACTGGAAGGTATGTGTGTGTGACAGAGAGAATGGGGGTGGGAGGGAGAGAAAGAGAGAAAATAAAAGGAAGGAAGAGGGAGAGAGAAAAGAGAGACAAAGAGAGAGAAAGAAAGAAAGAAAAAGAAGGGAAGAGAAAGTAAGTGGGGGAAACAGAGACAAGAAAGAGAGAAGGAACAAAGGAAGGAAGGAAGGGAAAGGAAGAAAAGAAAGATACACAAGAAAGAAAGAATGGATGGAAGGAAGAAAAGAAAGGAAAGAAAGAGAGATATAAGAAAGAAAGAAAGAAGGAAGGAAGGAAGGAAGGAAGGAAGGAAGGAAGGAAGGAAGGAAGGAAGGAAGGAAGGAAGGAAGGAAGGAAGAAAAAGAAAGAGAACTTATGATCACAATTGAGCCCAAAATTTTGGTTGCTAAGCAAGAGCATTGTTAAATGAGTTTCACCACATTTTACAGGTTGGCCACTCCCACCGGTCACATTACCGCCAAGCCATGCCCACAAAATAGGCCATATATACAGAATAGGTTATAAAAAATTTTGAAACCCACCACTGGTATATGTGTATGTTTGTGTGAGAGAAAAACAATTAAGGTCATTGATCTAAAGATGAAAAACTTTATATAAAAGACAAAAGTGTTTATCATCCATTTTGGGTTTCTTACAAGAACATCTTTTTCTGTAAGTTTGTGATATCTTAATGATATATATTGCAGTTTTGTGCTTTGTGATAATACCTTACTGAGATTACTTCTTTCAATATCTACACAGGAATTAACATCTACTAAGAACAGTGAAGTAGTTACTAAATTTTACTGAGTTTATTAAGTTACTAGCTACTAAGGTTCTTGATAAATGACTGGATCATGTTCAACAATTTTGTTGAATTAACATTAACTAAAAAGGTTTTTAAATTGGATTTTGAATAAATGTGCAATTAATTAATTGTTACAGTTTTGAATTTTATTGTTACTACCTTCCGTCCTGCAAACCGCCTAGTCACATGAATCCCCAGCCATGCCCACCAAGCCACGCCCACAGAACCAGTAGTAAAAAAAATTGAATTCCACCACTGGGGGGGCACTGAGGATCAGTTTGTAACACAAAGGGGGCAGTGGACTGAAAAAGTTTGGGAACCACTGCATTTTGTACAAATGTATGAAAAGGCTTCAGTGTTACATTCTCAAGCTAATGAACTGTTTTTAAAATGTGATGTGCATGATGATTGGAATTCAAGAACTCAATTCTACATACTGATTGTATTTATTAAGTAGCATTTTCAGAATATCAAAATATGCAGAATATCAGAATATTTCACTGGTAATTGAACAGTACAAATGTAGGTAACATGTCTATATGGGCACAGGAATATCTGCAGGTAGTCATCAACTTACTATAATTGAGCCCAAAATTTCTGTTGTTAAGCAAGAAATTAAGTGAATTTTGCTCCATTTTATGACCTTTCTTGCCATAGATGTTAAATGAATCACTGCAGTAGCTATGTTATTAATACAGTTGTTAAGTGAATCTTATTTCCTCATGGATTTTGTTGGTAGAGGGTCAGAAAAGAGTATCATATGACCCAAGGACAATACAACTATCATAAATTGCCAAGCATCTGAATTTTGATCATGTGACCATAGGGATGCTGCAACAGTTATAAATGTGAAAAATGGTCATGTCACTTTTTTTAACTTCTGTTATAACTGAATTAAATGAACTTTTGTAAGTCTAGGACTACCTGTATTATGTTTATAGAATTACATAATAGATGTCATTTAATTCCTTCCTATAATTTTAAAAAGCTTGTTTTTAAAAAAATCATAAGAACTATTGTTATTCTGTATATGTAACTAGTGCAGAATACAATGTGTGAACAAGGCATAAGTTTTAGGGCACTGTATTTTCTAAAAGCTCTTTGCTAATGGTGGCATCTAGTTATAAACCTGCTAGTAACTAATATTTAATTAAGTACATGGGACACATCTCCATTTCTAGGTTATTCCAGCATAAGCACAAACATCCATACTTTCTGAAGGGCAATAATGCATGACTGCCTTTAATCTTACCCCAATAACAAACTACACTTGTTCCAATATGGTTAGTTTTATCTGAAAATCAGTTATTTCTATCTTGTGCTAATTCAGGCAGTGCTGTCTATTTTGTCCCACTTCAATTTCTTCTCCTCCAGCCCAATTAACTACAGCAGTAGAAATACACCCTCTTCTCTTGTCACTTTTAATTATCCTATTTTTCATTTTTGTCCACGTTCACCAGCAGAAAGAAAAGAAGAGTAACTGCTCATGAACTAGACCAATGCCACTGCAATTTTTTTTTGAAAAATAATCAGGTGAAAATGATAACAATTCTGCAATTTCCCCTTTCTAATTCCAGAACATTTATTCTGTCCACCACCTCAGGCTAGAAAAAAAAGGAAATCAATTAACTGATTAGTATCAGCTTTATAGGAATCCTGATCAGTTCTGGCATCTTTCTATGAAACACAATACATATTTATGAACATGTAATACCATATACCGCTATCTTCACTGAAGTTTTAGATCAAGAAAGATATCTCTTCCTCTAAAAACTATGCCAGTTTAATATTCTTATTAACTAGGCCTGGTCTTTGACAAACAGGGACATACAAGTTCAAAAGATATAATATTTGTTTCAAGTACAGAGGTATCTGACTAGATAAGATGTGACAGGTACAAAGCTGTGAACTGTATAATTTTAAACTTCACCTAAAATCAGCCGATCTATAAATAGATGTGACAGAATGTTCTCTTGCTCTCATATATAATTCCACAGTTTCTTTTCATATTCGTACAAGTTTGTGAATAAGCTTAAGTATGATATTTTCTGTGCTTTACTTTTCTTAGCCCCGGGGATTCTTATATCCCATTCTAAATTATACTGTCCTCAAGTCGTCAGTTCTTCAAACAAATCCAAAGACTTCACTTACTCAGACCTAGACAACCTGCAAATATATCTATAATTCCCAAGATCATTTTATAGTGGAAAAGAAACTGTGTCTTAAGAAACTCTTTATGTTCTTAAATGCCTTGGAAGTTCAATAAACTTCAGAACAGAATGATGTTATACTCTGCCTCATACTGTATTCTTTTATGTTCTCTTGAGAGTGGGAAAGAAATATCTAAGTTGGCAATCTAGAGGCAGCATCAGAGCAGAAATACAATTAGAATAGGTGGAAGGAGGGTAGGAAATAATAGATATTGTTAATCAAATAAATAGAGAGAAAGCTGGTAGATAACATGGTATGAGAATAGAACAGAAAGAAAAGGCAATGCTTATTGATAAAAGAAACTGGGGTGTGTGAATATTTTTTCTGTCTCTATCACTTTAACAGACATAGGCTCAACTGCTCTCTTGCAATTTGTTTTGGAAGAAAGGCTTCATTTATAAATTAGAAGTTTTGTGCTAGCAATAGAAAAGAATGTGGGGAAGTAAAAGATGTAAATTTTATTTGTTTAGAGTTGTGACATTGGATCCAGCTGCATATTTTGGGAGAAAAGTTAAAATTAATTCTGTTTAGAAAAGCACCTCATTTTTCCTTTAGATTTAAAAATTAAATTGCCCCAATTAGAATTAATATCTTTATAATTCTTCTGTTGCTAAGGAACACTGCCATAGGAGATGTTAAAATTACCTGCTATTAAGGTAATCAAGGGAGATAAAACTGGACAAAAGAATCAAGCCCATTAAATGCTATAAATACTTAACTGAATGCAAATGGGTATGCCAAATGTTGTGGCATCTTGTGAAGCTCAGCAGAATCCATTTTCATGGGTAACATAAAAGTAGATGTGATTACACAATATATTAATAAAGATGGAGAAATGCAGTGGTAAGTTGGCGGGACATATAGCCTCTGCCTAGTCATTTACCCAAGGTGACTCTTGTTTACTGAGCTCTGGAGTGACAAAAATATGCCCAGTGATACAAAAATTCAAATGTAAAAATGGCCACATGTTGGTGAGAACTCATTTTAGTTTACACAGTAGTGATAAGAGCAGTTGATTCTTTTCTATGTTTATTGCAAATAAAATAAGCAGATGGGCTGTTGGCTTTGTTCAGAATAGTCTCAATTCCTTTAGGGAAAGATGAGCAGAACAAAGCAGACCAGATAATTTTCAGGTTTTGTGGCAGATAAAGTTGTTTATCTCTATTCTGGATTGGTTAGCAGATGATAATCAAGATAGCATTTTATGTACCATGTGACAGTTTGCTGCACTTTTAAAACTTGAAGAAGGGGGTAGGGCTTTCTGTAGAGTGTCTTCTGTTATCTGTTCTTGAGCACCCCAGACTCTTCTGGACAACCAGAAGGGACATGAGCAGTTGAATAGTGAAGATACGCAACACTTATCTGGGAAAGCATGTAATGTCATTTGCCTCAAAGGAATCAGTAATGTAACATTTCCCAAAGAAGTAATCTCTGAATTGAGATGTGTTAATTTTTCCGGTCTCTATGCTTCTCTTTCTTGGGAAACTTGTTCAGAAGACAGTAGCAAATCATTTAGAGCAGGGGTGTCAAACTTGCGTCATCATGGCGGCGTCACGTGAAGTATGGGGCTTTCCCCCCCTTCACTAAACCAGGCACGGTTGCGGCCAGCATGTGACACATCCGGCCCATGGGCCAGGAATTTGACAGCCTTGATTAAGAGAATCTTAGAATATCTACAGCCTTTTTAGTCACATTGTCAAGTTTTGTCATAGAACAGACATTTGTTAGTTTTTTCTCTATGATCTGTCAGAATCTCAGTTAGGGAAAAATGCATCCTTGCTGCTCATATTAGACCTCTGAGAAATATTTGATACCATTACCCATTGGATACTTCTAGCTTTTGTACCAGAGTTGGGGGGGGCTGAAGACATCATGTTATGATGGTTCAGCTCATGTTTGAGTAGGTGGTCCCAATCAGTGATCATATAGAAAGTGCTCAAACCCATGTGCACTGCAGTATAGGGTCCCTCATATTTCTTCTCCATTCTTTATAATACTTATATGAAATTGCTGAGAAATTTGGGTAAGTATAATATGCCAATTATGCAGTACACTATCACTGGGACAAACTAGAGGTGACATGGGAAGTCTTAATTTGTTGCCTAGAGGCTATAAGGCAAAACAAAATCAGATTATAATATTATCAAGAAAGAATTGCTACTTATCCGTAAATGCCTGAGCACAATAATATCTTTACCTCTGCTAATGACTTTAGACAGGGATTCATTTTCCCCAAGGGATGATGCTTATGGTTTGCAAGTCTTCTCAGGTTTGAAGACTTCTAGTATCTAGTTTTCTAGAATCCATCTGAAATTGAGATATCAACTCCAAAACTGCCAAATTATAACAATACTAAAATTAAAAATCCGTACATTTCTTAGCAGTAGGATTCTGCACTGGTTATCATCTTTAAACCTTATACATTGGAATGTATCAAGCAATACTTTGCAGAATGGAATCTACTATTCACTTGAAGAATGCAGAGAGGGCCTGTTGAGAGTTCCCCCTCTTTGAAAAAATCATGTGCAAGGACTAAAAAATTGGCCCCAATATTCCCCAAACAGTGAAATATTATCTTCCAAAGGTCCACATAGTTCCTAATTTGCTTCTGTTCAGGAAATGAATAACATGAAAATTGTTGAGCCCTTCATTCTGGCTGATTATGTATTGTTACCAGAGGGATTATGGTTTATGTTGGCATTTGCATTAATTTCCCCACCCCCCAGGTCAGGCTGATTATTTCGGTTTTAACTTTATACTAAATGTTTTTATAGATTGGAACAGATTATAGATACCTTAAATACTTACATGCTGGCAGTAATAAGGAATGTGCAACTATTAAGATGTTAAGGGAAACCATTCTGAGAGGATCATTTTAACCTGTGGGCATCCTCATAGGAAAAATAGTTTTATCTGTCAGTGTCTCCTTAAAGAAGCGCAGTAACTAATCATAGTAGCTGTGTGGTTCCAAGAAAATATGCATCTGAACTTATTTGTTCAAATTATGTGATCCTTCACTCACCTGGCAGCATTAAGACATTAAGAATTAATGTAATATCAATGAAACAAACCTTTAAAAAATCAATTTAGGAACAATAATGTTTAACACTGAATACTCAAATTTAAAATAAATAATTTGGGGCTAAGAAGACATTGCTATTCTCCTTTTGAAGATGTCAGTCTTCAGTATAAAATTAACAAATCCTTCTAATACAATTAAATATGCATGGACACAAAAGAGGAGCTCTCTATTATATAGTTCCTCTATTAATTTAATGTTAACTTCTTAACTATTTGGCTTTTGACATTGAATTTAAAAATCTTAATTCATGGGGATTGCTACTCTGGACTTTTCCCCTTGTGATCATGGTGTTAATTCATAACTCACATTGCATAATTATACATCTGTTAAGATTTTTCCCATCAGTGGTTGTTAAAATTAGACTTGCTATTGCATTATTTCTATTCTCAAGCACATTACTTCAAGTCCAGAAGTAGTCAGTTTGCATTATATGGCCTTTCATGCAGTTTAACAAGCTTGATTGTTTCTCTTAGTCTCATGATTGTAAGGCAGCTGCTAGGCATTTAGCTAATATCGCTACACAACATCACTCCTTATATAAGCTAACTGTTTTTGTGTTTGTCCTTATATTTCATAAAACAGTGATAACAAACTTATTAAATACACACACACACACACACATCTCATAACTTATCCAAGGCAATTCACTAACACATGTTATACATAATACTCATTCTGCAATATAAATGAGGGTAAACTTCACATTAATTCTTAGTCACATTTTAAAATTACACTATTACTTAACTTAGGCAAACTAGGTAAAATTAAGTTGAATAAATATATTTTACAATTTTATAATCCTACATTATTTTTTCTAAGAATACAGTGTCATGTTTTTTCATTGTTCCTCATATGTACTGAGTTGATAAAGGTTGTGCAATTTTATATAAATACAGTTTAAAATTTCCTGATTGGACTAAGCGTCTACCAAAAAATGTTATTTTAATAAAATATTATTCTGGTCTCTATTACCAATTCAGTTACGAGAAAACCTAATTGAGGTTTACTGTAAATGTATTTCCATAGAAAGTTATGTTTAATCCATAACACCTGAAAAGTAAATAAAAAGATTTATTTTTAAAAAAATCTGCTTAAAAATTTACATCAGAAATTTACTTTTGTAAAAGTAAAATTGATAAAGGAAACATATTCTGTTTATATTTTGCTGAATGCATTATTTCATAATTTAGCAGAAACAAGTACAGTTTTTCAATTAGGAAACAAAAATTAAATGCACAGGTATTGGATGTGAGTTGTAATGATACAAAAATGAAATTGCAATAGCAGTTGATTAGAAACTGAGCTAGCAATATTATGTGACTGCAATAATTACCATTGTAATATTAGGCTTCTTCAGAAATACAATTTTCAAATTGCTGTATTCTGCATTGATCAGACTTTCCTCAAATACTATGTTTAGCTTTGAGTACCATATTTTAAGAAGAATTTAGAGAAATTAAAACAAGCTCAGAAAAAGGCAATGAAGATGATCAGAAGACCAGAAGCCAAGGCATATGAAGAAGATTGAACAATTTTGCCTTTATTAAAATGTATAATTGTCTTGCTACTGCTTTTTAGAGATTTTTTTTTTATTTCCAAGGCTAATTTCCAATGAATTTCTTGATAATTCCTCATCCAAGTATTATTTTGATTGTTTTTCAGTTTGATGCATGACTATATTTACTGTTTGGTGAATAGCATATTGTTTTGATTATTTTCTTAATCAACTTTTTGATGTTTAAGAAATGAATTTGAGCAACATTTTTTAACAAAATGTGGCTTGGTGCATTTGTTTCTTTTGGGATGCATGATCTCCATTGCAGTAAAATTAATTGGATATATTGAATTAATTCTAAATGACTACACAAATGTTTGTTTTGTTAATACCTTAAATATCATTTAAACACATTCTGCTATGTCTTGTTTCATGCTTCTAAAGAAAAAGGGGGGAGCACAAAATAGCAGGAGCTAAAGAAAATAAGGAAGCATTTTCTTTTTTTTTCTAGAGAAATTGTCAATGGAAGAAGAAGATTCTAAATTGTCAACAAGCATTTTATACCTACTTGAGAATCAAATGATTTTTCTTTGCTAATTTTTGTTTGTACAGAAGTACTGAAAATTCTTATTAGCCTTGGCAGTTTACCTGATGGTTTGAATTAGATTATCCAATTCAGAACAAATGGTAACAAAAAAGTATAGAGAGGACATTGTACATCCCTCTGTAGGTGGCATAAAAGGCAGATTTAAAAAAACATTCTCTACAAATAATTCTTTTAAGGTACAGTATAGTGGAAGAGCAGGCTGCTTAGAAAACATGCAGCACCTGTTCTACTTTCTCCCCACTTCTATCTGTTAATGCTTTTCCATGAGCATCAAGATGACAGAGCTGACTTGAAACAGGTGTGGGATGATACACTGTTCTGTAGGTTCTGCAGCCACAAGCAAACAGAGTAAGGTGGTCAAATAAAAGAAACCATATTTTCTTCAAAGATAATATATAGTCCATAGCGAAAGAATTATTGATACACATCAACTAAAAGTGCAAGTAGGGTCCAGGATATCTCAGACAACATCTCATCCCAGTGGGACTAACCTACCCTCATAGAGGCCTGGAACTAACACTGTCTGCTAAGGAATTTCATTGGGTGAGATCAAAGAAAAGAGCCTTTTCTGCTGTGGCCTCCAAATCCTGTGGACCATTTTACCACCAGAGGTTAAGAACTGTTACCACCCTTTTGGCCTTCTAGAAGGGTATGAAGACATGATTTTGTCAGTTGACTTGAGGCCTTGGATGCTCATTGCTGGAGGTGGTTGAAAGAATAATAAGGCCTCACCCCATGGCATCTGCCTTCTTGGTTCTGCGGGTTGTTTTGTTTTGCATAGTTTTAATTTTGAATTCTTTTTTTTTGTTTTTTTTAATGTTCTGTAAGATATCTAGAATTGCCAGCTAGCTTATTTAATTAGATAGATAGATGATAGATAGATAGATAGATAGATAGATAGATAGATAGATAGATAGATAAGATAGATGATAGATAGATTAGATAGACAGACAGACAGACAGACAGACAGACAGACAGACAGACGAAAGTTGCAAGTACTCTGCATGATGGTCAGTAACTGAGAAAAAAAAGAAAAAAATCCAAACAGGAATTAATAGTATTTGTAAGAAAATTGTATTATTATATAATAGTATTACTAGCACCAATAATAGTATTTGAATAACAACATAGTATGTCAGTTGACACCATAGCATATTAACATAATTTCTATTATATTTAACTATGGCTCACAATTAGTAAGCTTAGAGATAGTCCTTTCCAAATATGCCCAGGTTTTAAAAGCCACTTGTGTTGACGACCATTCTAATCAATATTATTAGAATAGAGACAGATATCACTCTGAGGGAAATTCTTTCAGTTCTAAGAGAAAAGAGGATGATTGGTGTATTAGATTTAGCTTATCAAAACAAAAATTTCAGTTTGTATAAATATATACAATAGATCTATGCAAATAAGACATTTTTTTCCCAAACTGAAGACAAGAGTGAAACAGAATACAATTTGAATTGAATTACTACAATGTAGGCTTGAACATAAGCTCATACCTATATGTGGTTGGCTTCACTTTTGTCTTCCTTCATCAATGCTCTAGGTATCTCTTCTGCTGCCTCATCTTTCATAATTCCTTGATTGAC
Organism: Thamnophis sirtalis; assembly: GCF_051295495.1. NCBI lineage: Eukaryota > Metazoa > Chordata > Lepidosauria > Squamata > Natricidae > Thamnophis > Thamnophis sirtalis. The sequence continues at coordinate 46,748,503 of NW_028261384.1, forward strand.
TCTGAATCCAGGAGTCTATGAACAAGGAAAGGCCACCAGGAGTAATTTAATCAAATGTTCTGGTTGCCTACATATTCTAGAAGTTTGCCAGCCATTCAAGAAGCTACTTATCAGTAGCTGGAAGTTCTGAATGATGCTGAATATTTTGAATTACTATCAGAATACTGGCAACAGTATTGCTCAATGTCTCTCTATCTAAGAACCTCTCTACTGGTTCTTACAGACAACTATTTCTGCAACCTGATCCTCATGAAAATATGTCCCTGAAGGTCATTTTGCCACTCTTTTCTCCTTACCTTAGTGTTGCAATGGATAAAAGACCTACAACCACAAGAATATATTTCCAAGAAGTGACATAATGATGCTCTCCAGACTAGGCTTCCATAATAGCTCCTAGATCTACTTATTAATTCATGCCAAGATTGTCTTATTAAAAATACAGATGTTGATTACTAGCAAAAGTCTGAAACTCTACATCTAGGTAGCTTGAACTTGAATGCATTGTTTGGCAAATGCTACAAACTTATCAAAAATAAGTCATAATAAACTAACTTTTTTAAAAATAGTGTCTAATATGTTTGGTTATAAGAATGCATTAGTACATAGTTACTTAAACATCATGAAAGCATTCAACTAAAATTCTTGTTAGATTAGGTATCATTAGAGGAAAAAGGGGTTGGTCACCTCATGCTTTAATTATTGCAACACATTCTACCTGAGATTGCCCTTAAAGACCATCCAAAAGTTTCTGGTTCAGAAATAATGGGCATTTGCTATGCCCATATAACACCTCTGCTGTGCTGGTTGGCAGTTTGCTTCCAAGTTTGCTTCAAGGTATTGCCAACTCAGCTGGCTCTTTTTTAATAGGTTTGATGCACTGGAATCCCTTTAATCAAGCAATGTGCACGCGCGCGCGCGCACACACACACACACACACACACACTGATATATTGTTGTTCTTTTTCATGCTGGGAGCCACCCAGGGTCTATGTGAGTTAAATATTATCTAATTCAAATTTACAAATAGCAATATCTGCCTTTTAATAAAAGGCAGACACTATTCTGGTGTTATTCTTAAGTGATGTAACATATGTATCAATGTGATTTATTGAACTCCAGTATGATACTAGTTAATCTAAAATGCTTTTACCAATGTGCAGCATTCATATCTGTCATTTTAAAAAACCCTCTGGCAACCTTATACTGTACATTTGAAAAAGCTTTGTACGAAGCGAAGTTTTGCTATCTGTATAGATCTGCTTGTGCTTCAGTAACTATTGAATTTATTTCAATCAACTTCATTATACACTTGCTTTCAGTTGAAATATTTCCATTCATGTTACCTTTATCAAGATATTTTCAGGAAAATTATTACAACCTTCTTTTTGTATGTGAATTTTTAAGGCTTAAGTTGGATTTACTAAGTGTGCATTATGCAAAAGTTTGGCAACTTGATCATAATGACCATGTTAAATTAACATGATCAAGGAATTTAAACTTGAAAAAAAGACATTTTTAATTATAAAAACTTTCATTTGAGAAATCACAACACTGAAGAATTTAACAAGATCTTCACAAAATAATAACCCTTATTATTTTTCAAATGGTTATTATTTGTAATTTGTAAAATCATAGAATTTATTTAAAAACTAGATAGGACCTTGAAGATATTCCTGTTTAAGATCCGTTCAATGCATGAATCCACTACAAGTAGTCCTCCAGTTAAAATGGTTATTGAATGACTGTTCAAAACTGTACAACGGACACCGCCATCCACCTCCAAATTACTTATAACCTGTCTTTGAAGGTATGACTGCCGTATGAGATTGCATTTTGGGCACTTGGCAACTACCTCACATTTAAAAGTGGTTACAGTATCCCACAGTCATGTCACCACAATGAATGATATTTTTGCCAATTTCTGATGAGTTGTGTGGTTTTATTTTTTTCCTGCCTTCTGTTAAAATCGAATCTGGTCATGTGGTGTCTTGACTTACAGCCTTGATTTACTGTACATTCAAATTCTGGGCTCCATTATGATTGTAAGACAAGGGCTACTTATATTGCATCAACTGTGACAGATGACCATCTGGCTTCTATTTAAATAGTCCAATAAAGGAGTCCAGTCTGCTACATTGTTGAATGGTTCTTTAATCATTTGGATTTTTTTCTCTGATGTCCCATAAACCTGTGAGATAGACTGACAATGAATTAGAACCTAGATTTCCGTGCTTCTAGTCCAATATCTTAACCATAACATCTTATAGGCTCACTAATGTTTTTATTATTTTAATTATAAGATTTATGTCACTGTGCTTGCACATCAGGCAATCACATTCAATTCCCTTTTCATTGAATTAAAAGATACAATTAACACAGCATGTTTAATTCAATTGGCATTATGGGAAAGAGTATCATGCGAACACAATAACTCAATCAGTGGTGGAATAATGAGGATTAGTTTTAGTGACAAAGAGCTCCACAGCTATTTTGAGCTAAACGGTATAACAGTCAGAGCTTGATCATTTGGTGCCCTGGTTATCAAAATTATGCTTGTATTTTATTTAAATAAAAATGGTTTAATTATTTTCGATATTGAAACTTCTGTACAATGACTGTAAGACAAATCACTTGACCTCAGCTGAACAACCCAAGTTTTTTTCCAGAATAGACATGTGTTCCTGCTTTGTCTCTGCATTTCCCACCCATAATCTTCACCTTACCAGACTTGAAATGTCTTTCTTTTCTTTTTCCATTTAAGCCTGCAGCTCCTTTCAGATCCTCCAGTCCCAGTCCAGTGTTGGACTGTCCTGCCAGCCTTTTCCCTTGACTTTTGGGCATATACTACCAACCAATCTCTTTCTGGTGCTCGTGTTTCCTATTTCAGAAGACAGGAGAATGCCTGATAAACAAGATGCAGAAAAACTCTGTTTCTTTCCTTCCACTGCTTTGCTTACTCCCTAAGTATTTGTCCTTTTCTCTTGCTGCAGAGATAGAAAACATCTCACAAATTATTGGCTTCCTAAACTCTATTTTTTTTAACTCTTTTAAACTATTTTTCCTAAGCTTCCTTTCTTTGCATTGTTTTTCCTTCTCATGGTTTTCCGTCAGTATCTCTCCTTATCCTCTTAGCTCTAAGCAGTATACCTACTTATCCTCTATTATTTTTGTACCTGAAGAAAACCTGACCTTTTATAATATTATCCTTAAATGTATTCATTTTTTCCTGTGTACAGCTTTTCTAGACCACCTTACTACCAAAGAATAGCAAATAGAAAAACAATAACAAAACAACTAATACAATGCAATATAATACAATACAATAGCAGAGTTGGAAGGGACCTTAGAGGTCTTCTAGTCCAACCCCCTGCCTAGGCAGGAAACCCTATACCATTCCAGACAAATGGCTATCCAACATCATCTTAAAGACTTTCGGTGTTGGGGCATTCACAACTTCTGGAGGGAAGCTATTCCACTGATTAATTGTTCTAACTGTCAGGAAATTTCTCCTCCATTCTAAGTTGCTTCTCTCCTTAATATAATAGGGTATCTAACAGTAGGATCCAAGAAAAGTCAAAATAGTCCCCGCAAGTGCACAAAGTGTGCTCTTTTTATATGTGTTGCCTTGATTTCATGTGGATTTCATTTGTATTGTTCTAGCTAGCCTGTGTAATTTGGACAAACTGTGGCTTCCAGGATGATCTCCAAGGCAGCCCTACAAAGAACTCATGGTCTGGTTCAGTTTTGATTACGATGTGGATTATTATCAGTAGGGCCTCAATGAAGGTATTCACTATTTGCTTTCAGTCATTTCTTTAATTTATTGCTTTGGCAAATCCACCACTCTAATTTATTTATTTTATTTCTAGAGCCACCATCTTAAGAAGCACTCTAGTCCATTTCTTCTCTGATTGGAATAATATTTTATAAGCAATAGCAATAGCAGTAGACTTATATACCGCTTCATAGGGCTTTCAGCCCTCTCTAAGCGGTTTACAGAGAGTCAGCATATTGCCCCCAACAATCTGGGTCCTCATTTTACCCACCTCGGAAGGATGGAAGGCTGAGTCAACCCTGAGCCGGTGGGATTTGAACCGCTGAACTGCTGATCTAGCAGTAGCCTGCAGTGCTGCATTTAACCACTGCGCCACCTTGGCTTATCTCTTCTTTCCTCCTATACTCACTAGTTACCATTCCATATCACTGAGATTCCTATTTCTGCAACAAAAGGAAGTGCATGAAATTAATATTAAATTATTGCAATTTTATATAATTCATTTTTTTTTTAAAATGTGAATTGTGTTGTAGGAAACTGCAAAATACTTCATTGAGATGAATGCAAAATAGCTTTCAGTTTAAAGTAATTTTAAAAAACACCACTAATTTTCCAATTAAGGTAAATGTCTATATGTACTGACACAAATGCATAGTTATATCTATAAATATAAAAGTGTGTGTGTGTGTGTGTGTGTGTGTGTGTGTGTGTGTGTGTGTGTGTTCCAGCAAAACTCTGGAACTCCTCAAGCAATTTCAACCAAATCTGGTACATAAACAAATACTGTGAGGGTAAGACACCACTAACACCTCTCGGGGTGTGTGTTCTGTTAAGCCTGTTGTGCCTTAAAATGGCTTCTACTGTACTGCTGTAAAATGGCTTCTACTGTGTAGTGCAGTGGAGTTGCCATAGTAATGGCTTCACAGTACTCCACAAGGCAGCTCCCTCAGGTAAGGGGGAAAATCCAACATTAAAAATTATGTTTGGTCCAGACATTTCCCCCTATAAATAAATACCCGGGCAACACTGGGCTATCAGCTAGTTTGACGTAAAAAAGGATAATAGTTTCACAGCTAGAGAAAAGAAAACAATAGTGTGTAATAGCAATAAAAATAAATACAGTAATTATATGACAAGTAATTCTGTTATCAGCAGTATTATGTTGTGTAGGACTCCTGTGAGTATTATCTTGCTGAAAAATTATTAGAAATATAAACTAATTTAAATATTGTTTCCATTTCATCAAATGTTATTTTTTAAAACAGAAGGAAACTGCCATTTTTCTGCAAACTGAAAAAAATTCAACTCCGTAATTTGTATTTGCTATCAGTTCCAGTGATTAACCAAGAGAAAAAAATTGTTCAATTAATTATACTGATTAATTAATTGAAGCTTGTAATCCTAGTTTTCATCTGAACAGCGTGTGGCTTATTACTGCATAAATGTGAATGCATAAATCTGTAGACCACTTCATATTTAATAATTTCAATATTGTGTAATAGTTTATTTCAATCAGATTATGCTGATTTTCAGTTTGCTTCAATTCAAAATAATATGGGAGTATTTACATTGATTTCAAGGCATCACTTGTCCTGAAGTTTATTTTAAGAAACAGGTTGAACTCATTACAGAACTGCCTTGCATTACTATATATACTAATAGACCAGGGGTGGTACGGCTGTACCGGATGGTGAAATTTAGCGTGCCTTCCCATATTTGTTGGTCAGGAGGCCCCATACCGTAATGCTCCCACCAATCGTTCGCTGTCTTACTTGCCACGCCCATCAACACCATGCTGCCAAAAAGTTATCAGAAGAAGAACTAGAAGAAGAAAGAACTGGTGAGTGGCTGGGTTGGGGGGGGGGATGTTCGAGAAGAGGGAAGAGGCAAAGGGGCTGATAGAAGAATGTGCGCATGTGCACAGGCTGTGGGTTTTAAGAAACGTCTGAGTGAATCCAGGAAGAGGGAAGGGGCAGAGGGACTGCAAGATATTATAGGAAAACATGCTTCCAGCCCCTATGCCTCTTCCCTCTTCCTGGATTCACTCAGACATTTTGAAAACTCATAGGCTGTGCACATGCACACACTTCCAGCCTCTCTGCCTCTTCCTTCTTCCTGGATTCACTTAGACGTTTTTAAAACTCACAGCCTCTGCACACACAAGAGGGGACTCAGGGCGGCTCACAATTCAGGGGGAGGGAAGGACAAACAAGTTACAAACATGAAGACAATACATTATTTTTAAAAAGCGCAACAGTCATACCATTCGAGTGGGGTTGAAGTCTTTAGCCCCAGGCCTGTCGGGACAGCCAGGTTTTAAGGGCTACGCGGAAGGTCTGGAGGGTGGTGAGGGTACGAATCTCCACGGGGAGTTCGTTCCAGAGGGTCGGAGCAGCCACCAAGAAGGCTCTCCTCCGGGTAGTTGCCAGTCGACATTGGCCGGCTGATGGAACTCGGAGGAGGCCTAATCTAGGGGATCTTATTGGCCTAGTGGAGGTAATTGGCAGTAGGCGGTCTCTCAAGTACCCAGATCCAATACCATGAAGGGCTTTGTAGGTGACAACTAGCACCTTGAAGCGCACCCGGAGATCAACAGGCAGCCAGTGCAGCTCGCGGAGGATAGGTGTTACGTGGGTGAAACGAGGTGCACCCATGATCGCTCGCGTGGCCGCATTCTGGACCAGCTGAAGTTGCCGAATACTCTTCAAGGGCAGCCCCATGTAGAGCACATTGCAGTACTCCAGCCTAGAGGTCACAAGGGCACGAGTGACTGTTGTGAGAGCCTCCCGGTTCAGGTAGGGACGCAACTGGTGCACCAGTTGAATCTGGGCAAATGCCCCCCTGGTCACAGCTGACAAATGATGTTCAAAAGTCAGCTGTGGGTCCAGGAGGACTCCAAGTTGCTGACCCTATCTGAGGGGCATAGTATTTGACCCCCCAGCCTGAGAGATGGAACTCTTGGCCAATTAGTGGGAGGGAAGCACAGCAGCCACTCGGTCTTATCTGGATTGAGTACAAGCTTGTTAACCCCCATCCAGTCTCTAACAGCCTCAAGGCCCTGGCTCATCACGTCCATCGCTTCATTGAGTTGGCACGGGGCAAACAGATACAACTGTGTATCGTCCGCATACTGGTGGTATTTTATCCTGTGCCGTCGAATGATCTCGCCCAGCGGTTTCATGTTGAAGACCAGCAAGGACAGCCATATTTCCTCTGTAAGTAGCTGTTTTATTGTTTTGTGTACTTATTTTATTTTTATTTAAGTAGTAAGTGCACAAAATAATAAATTTCCTTTTTTTATATCTTTTTGTAGGTGATTCTTTTGGACAAAGAATTCAGTGACATCGACTTGGCCTTTCCCACCCAGTCACATGACTGCCAAGCTACTCCCACCTGGTCACATAACTGCCAAGCCACTCCCACATGGTCACATGGCCATCATGCCACTCCCACAAAACAGGCCACACCTACAGAATAGGTTCCAAAAAAATTGAAAACCACCACTGCAATGCACATAACAATGTCAAATAAACAATTAACACATCATTCAGAAAAAAATGTGTTTATCTCATGCGTTTACAACAGGGGTGGATTCCTGCCAGTTCTAACCTCTTTTATAGAAGAGGTTCCACAAATCCACAGTGCCATTTAGAACTGGTTCCCTCCCCCAGCCCCTCCGCACATCATCAAGATGAAGAGCGAGAGGAGGAATTCTGGGAATTGAAGTCCACAAGTCTTAAAGCTGTCAAGTTTGAACACCCCTGGGATTTTTTTCCTAAAGGGTTAGAGGTGCAAGGGTCTTGTAACTTGACAGCTTTAAGACTTGCATGCTTGAAATGCCAGAGTTTCTGAGCCAACGTTTTGGTTGCTAAGCAAGAGCATTGTTAAGTGAGTTTCACCACATTTTACAAGTTGGCCATGCCCATCCAGTCACATGGCTGGCAAGCCACTCCCACCCGGTCACATACATATGTATGTATGTATGTATGTATGTATGTATGTATGTATGTATGTGTATATACATATATACATATATACATATATACATATATACATATATACATATATACATATATACATATATACATATATACATATATACATATATACATATATACATATATACATATATACATATATACATATATACATATATACATATATACATATATACATATATACATATATACATATATACATATATACATATATACATATATACATATATACATATATACATATATACATATATACATACATACATACATACATACATACATATATACATACATACATACATACACTAAAATGAAATCAGTAAAAAACAATTTTACTATAGTCTCAGCACAGCTGGATTGTTGTAAACAATTAAGCACATGACTGACCTCTGGAATATTATAGATACATTACATAAGTTTATAGTTTTATCACATCATACAAAAAATAAATACAGTAGCTGGGTTCAATGAAGTAGTGAAATGCTCAGCATACTTCTGATCTTAAGAGTATAAATCTGGTCTAATTCATGCATCTAAAAATAATTAGACTTCTAACAGTCAGTGGAAAATATTTCTATTATTATATTATTTTACTGATTATTTGATTTTATAAATAATTTTATAAATACAATTTTATCATATTATATTTATTATTTATATTATTTTATAATATTGTATGGTTACGTGTTCTGACCCTACCTCCATAAGGTGAGTCATGCCAACACAAGGTTACTGTTAGCCATGCTTTAATCACACTAATTACTCACAAGACTTTGGCAGCAACCCAGACTCCCATAGATAAGAAATACACACAAGAGCTTCTCCAGCTTAGTAAAATGGTTGTGTCCTGCAAAAGGGCTCCTCCCAAAGTCTCTTCTTATATACTCTCTTGGGAGGAGCCAAATCACAACCACCTAATTATCTTCTATGTCTCCGTAAATGCTGCCTGCGCTTATCCGCCCATCTCTGCCTGGCATCCAGGACCAACTCCCTTTGCTCCTTCCCACTGCTCCAGGGCCTGATGTCAGGGACAAACTTCCTTTGGCTTTCACTGCTGCTCCATGCCTCAGGCGCCTCCTGGTGGCCAACCAGCCTCTCTGGTCCCTGCTCAGAGTCTGAACCCTGCCCAGGGTCCTCCACATCATCCAGAGCTGACTCATAGGGTCCCTTGCTATTGGAGTCTGTCAGCAGATCCAACGGCTCCTGCTGGGCACAACAGTTATGTATGAATATGTGATGTATTCTGACTCTAATCTCAAACAAATCATTCCTGTTTCAAATACCACAGTTGAAAAAGAAACGGAAAAATCAAAGTAATATCAATCTGAACAGTGAACCGTATGGAAGAATAGTATGGGAAAGGGGTCAAGGAATGGAATGAAATAGAATACGGAAGGGACCTGGGAGGTCTTCTACTCCAGCCCCACGCTCAAGCAAAAGAACCTATACCAGTGATGGCAAACCTTTCAGGCACTGAGTGCCTAAGTGCATGCTTGTGTCCAAACTGCAAGGCCCCAGTGCATGCACGAGCCCTGCACATTTGCAGCAGAGATTCAAAGACTAGCTGGCTGGTGGGAGGCACGTGTCCAAGTGTGGCAGAGATCCAAAACAGAGCTGGGACGATGGCGCACATGGCCACAGAGAGCGCTCTGTGTGCTATAAGTTCACCCCCATTGACCTATACCAGTGATTGCTAACATTTTTTGGACCACATTCCCAAAGTGGGGGGAGTGCAGGGGGATCATGGACAGGTGTGCCACACCCATAATGCTATGTGCATGGGGGACACCCTTCCCCCCCCGCTTTTGGTCTGCGATGAACCCTTTTTTCATCCTCTCCTGGCTTCAGAGGCTTTCTATGAACCTGGAGAGGGCAAAACCAGCCTCCCCCGTCACCCAGAGGCCCTCCAGAGGCTTCAGGAGGCTTCCCTGAAGGTTCTGGAGGCTGAAAAATGCCCCTATGAACAAACCAGAAATCACCGTTCCTGAATTTCCGGGTTGCCCATATGGCCGTTTTTCACTCTCCGGAGGCTTCAGGGAAGGGCAAAAAACAGTCGAAAAAGAAGGTCGGAGTCAGCTGGCCAGTGTGCACATGCCTCGCATGCCCTAACAAATGGCTCTATGTGCCACCTGTGACATAGATGTGCCATAGGTTCACCATCATGGATCAATACTATTTCAGATAAGTGACTGTCTAATTTCTTCTTTAAAACATCAATGGAGTGATGGAGACCATGATTTCTGAAGGCAAGCTGTTCCATTGGTTAATTGTTCTCACTGTTAGGAAGTTTATCCTTAAATCTAAGTTGCTTTGCTCTTTGATTAGTTTCCAACCATTGTTTCTTGTCCTGCCCTCTGGTGCTTTGTAGAATTTTTTTTTTTGCAATATTTTGTTTAACTATATATCATTGGCAGTATTAACATATTTCATTTTCCATAGATCTTGTCATTCCCTTCCTCCTTACCTAACCATTTTCTTTCAATTCATCTCTTACTCGCTTTAGTGTTCCATTTTTCATCAGTTTTCTGTTTGTCCTTCTATCCCTGCCTCTTGAATTCCCTGTTTTTTCTTGTTTTTTTTTAAATATGTATTATATCACTTTCTCTGAGTTTTTTCTGTCATTCTTCTATGAATTATTTGAGTAACCCTACCTCGGATTTCTATTTTTTGCTTCCCACTATTTCTCTGTTTGTTTTTGGATCATTTCTTTTTTGGATGGCATTTTCCTTTTCCACTCTCTGCTTCTTTTGTGTCTCTATAAATCTGCATAAAATTGTCTAACTGGTTTTTATTTTCAGCTTTCCCCCCCACTATGTTAACCTTTTGTATTTCATTTGCATTCCTCTTTGTCTGTTCCTCTCCTATTTCCTGTTCTTTATATTTCAATTATTTTTCTGGTTCTTTGATATCTTTTAATGTTGTACGTACATCTTTTAAAATTTCAAATAATTCTTCAAACTTCCCATACTCCAGGTTCAAAATTTAGCAATTTTTAATGTTTTATATTTTATCACACTTAATTTAGATATTTCTTTTATTTCCAAATTTTCCCAGTTGTAATATACAATCCCAAAGTAAAACAATCCACTTCAACAATTTTTAACTTTCTTTCTCTGCCATGGCAAAACAAAGTCAAACAACAGGAAATGGCCATATACTCCTTATCTTTTCTGTGTTCAACATCTGGTTTTTCCATTGTCCTTTGTTTCAATATGTTGCTGTGCTTTCTTTCCTCTAGTAGATGACTTTTACAATCCCACAAACAGTCAAATCAATAACAAAATTTTCAGAAATCCAAATTTCCAAATCCAATACAATACAAATTTTTCTATTTCCTCCATGTCTTTCCCTTTTCTTGTCTCCAAATCCAAATCCAATTGTATTAGCCACAAAATTCTTGGGCAGTCACTGTTTTTTCTCCTTTTTTTTTCTCCTCTCTTTGTTTTCCAAGCATCACTTAGCTGCTATTTTAATCTTTGGACAGTTTTTTTTAAGCTCTGAATTTAATCTTTTTTATCCTGGGATCAGCCAGCTTTTCTCCTGGTTCCAACCCTCCGTCTGATCACTGCTCCTGCTCCAAACTTGATCCAGATGCCCGGTCATTGAAGATGGCCACCACATATGCCGCTGGTCTGGAGAGCTTGTTTCAGACCTGCTGAGGAGCTTGCCTTGCTCCTGACAGTCATTCGAAATGCCTCTCCTTCTTCACCGTCCCTCCAGGATGGTTTTGGCCTGAAGACGATGGTTCACCATCTGGGTTTTTCACAAGGCTCTTCAGAGCTTGCTATTTTCCCAGCCATTCTCACCCCTCAAATACTAGAATACTGCTAACATGTCACCCCTAATACTTCTTTTCTTTAGACTAGTCATATCCAAATCCTGCAGCCATTCTTGAAATGTTTTAGTGTCCAGACTTTTGATCATCTTAGTTGTTCTTCTCTGAACTTTTTCAAAGATTTCAACATCTTTTTTTGTAATATGGTAACAAAAATTGGTTGCAATATTCCAGGACGTCTACAAGTATTGTGTTCATGCTTAAAGAACGTAAGAAATCTAATATTTATTTCTTCCAGTAATAGTACTAAACATGCATGGACATGATTTGCCACACTTTTATGGTTAGAGTTCTATGATTTTAGCAGACATATAACAAACAGCAATGGAAATGGTAGAAATTTTTCTGGATGAAGAAGCTGAAATGTAGTGCAGCTGTCCAGTAACAAAGTAAAAGCAAAGTTTCTGTAACAAGATAAAAGTGAAGTTGCCTTGATTATTGTAAAATCACATTGTAGTAGATTTTGCACAAGACAATGAAGAAAACTAATACGTGAACTAGTATGAATCAACCGGATTAATCACACTAATATGATAATCAATTAATGTAGTGACAACTTATCAAAAGCAAAATGCTGGTTTAAGACCTTGATCCAGAAAGAAATCACATCCATATCAGGGATGGATTTCAGCTGGTGCGCTCCAGTATGGGCGTACTGGTTGGTGAAATTTAGCGTGCCTTCCGGTGGCCCCGTACCAGAATGCTCCCTCCCCTGGCCTGCCCCCCACTCACTCCCCCTGCCCACCCACTCAATCCCTGCTCGCTCGCCCCACCTGTCTGCACCAGGCTTGCCCCACTCCCTTCTCTTTGACAGCCACCTGGTTTTCACTGGGGATGGGGAAGAAATCCATGAGTTTTTCCTCCCTCTGCATGGATCCCCCACCAAATTGGAAATGAGGCAGCTGTCAAAGAGAAGGGAGCAGTGCGTGCCATGTGGGCTTGTCCAACAGCCGAAGAAGGAACAGGAGGTGAGGATTCAGCTGTTGGACAAGCCCAAGTGGCGCGTGCTCCCTTCTCTTTGACAGCCACCTCATTTCCAATGGGGGGGGGAATCCATGCATTTTTCCTCCCTCTGCATGGGTTCCCACTCCCACAAAACAGGCCACACCTACAGAATAGATTTTTTAAAATTTTTAAACCCACTACTGATCCTCATCCACAGTGTAAGGTATAACAAAGCTAGATATGCCAATACTGACGTAAAAAGGCTTGATTTCTACATTATTTATAGTTTGGTGTGTTTAAAATCTCAAAATGGAATGATCTCCCCGTGGCGATTCGGACCCTCACCACCCTTCAGGCTTTCCGCAAAGCCGTCAAGACCTGGTTGTTCCGGCAGGCCTGGGGCTGATGAGTTCCCAGCCCCACTCGAATTACTGATTGTTGTGTAGTTTTTAATTTGTCTTTGTATCCTGTTTGTCTCGTTTATTTTTGTATTGCCCCCGTCCCCATGTGTTTGTTCACTGCCCTGAGTCCCCCCGGGAATAGGGCGGCATACAAGTATAATAAATAAAATACAAATACAAATACAAAATCTCAGTCAAGGCTAAAAATATACAGAGTTACAAATAAACACAGCAGTGTTCTACAAAATGACATTCTTAGCAGCAATTTTCTCTCTAATTTCTGACATGTTATGTATAGAAAAAAATATTTTGTGCCATTTTTCCCTAACCAAGTAAAAATTGTGCAATGTAATAAATTGTATGAGTAAAATGCAAATTATATGATAATGGTATATTAAAATGGCTACATTTTCTTTCCTAAAATATAAAAACTAAAAAATTAATAATACAATCAAATACAATACAGGATGTTTTCACATTGATTACTTTGTGCAGCAACTGTTTGAAATTAGGATGGTACTGAAAAACTAATTTTGAAAAGAAAGCATGCATTTACACCTTTTGCGGCATCCCTCAGTTATGTGTTCACTATTACAGTTAGTACACATTGTTCTGTGCCAACTTTTTTTCCTTGCTCTCACTGAAAGAAAGAAATACAAGAAATTCTTCAGAAAGTAAGGAAAAGGTTTTGGAGAACTTTAAATGTGATACTCATGCAGTCCTAAACTTATTTATTCACGTGTCCTATTCATTCAAGTCAAAGACATTTATAGCATAATTATATACTTATGGATGTAAGACTAATACCTATTGAAATTAGTAGTTTCACTTTTAAGCCACTGTATCCTTATTTCCAAGAATATATGCTTAGGCTACCAGCCTAATGATATGAATTAGATATACCTGCTCAAAAGTATTTGCCATTAACATACAATACCTCATGTGGTTAGCACTGGCTTGCAAGAACAGATTGTGTTTTTTTCCTGCAGGCCGGTTGAGAGCAGAGCTAAGCTTTGACACTACTATGACTACCTGCTGTTTTGCAAGTAGTACAACTGCATGGCGGCAGCAATATAATCAGCACAGACATTCTTACACACTTAGCAACACACACACACACATACACACACACACACAATCATAGTCCCAAAGAAGCATATTTAGGACTGCAGATGCAGTATGGAAAATAAATTGCATCTATTATACTTCCATTTAAAAAGATAAGTTGGTATAAGTTGGTATAAGTTTATTTATAGGCCGCCCTTTTCCCTGAGGGGACTCAGGGCGGCTTACAACTTATGTAGGAGGGGAATACATACAATGACATATAGGACAATACATAATTAAAAGAATAAAGCAACATTCATCATTCGGGCGGGGATGGATTATTATCTTTGACCCCAGGCCTGACGGGATAGCCAGGTCTTGAGGGCTGTGCGGAAGGTCTGGAGGGTGGTGAGGGTACGAATCTCCATGGGGAGATCGTTCCAAAGGGTCGGAGCTGCTACTGAAAAGGCTCTCCTCCGCGTAGTTGCCAGTCGACACTGACTGGCAGATGGAACTCGGAGGAGGCCCAATCTATGCGATCTAATGGGTCGCGAGGAGGTAATTGGCAGGAGGCGGTCTCTCAAGTACCCAGATCCACTACCATGAAGGGCTTTGTGGGTGGTAAGTAGCACCTTGAAGATTATGGATAAACCCTAGAAACTGCACTGCCAACATTTCTTTATCCAGGATTGTTCACTGTTTATTATATAAAACAGTGGTGGGATTCAAAAATTTTACTATCAGTTCTATGGGTGTGGGTTGGTGGGCATGATGTGGCTTGGCGGGCGTGGCAGGGGAAGAATATTGTAAAATCTCCATTCCCACCCCACTCCAGGGGAAGGTTACTACAAAATCCCCATTCCCTCCTGATCAGCTGGGATTCAGGAGGCAGAGAATAGATGGGGCAGGGCCAGTCATAGATGGTATTTACTGGTTCTCTGAACTACTCAAAATTTCCACTACTGGTTCTCGAGAACTGGTCAGAACCTGCTGAATACTACCTCTGATATATAGTAATTCAAATTATGCAAAGGGAAGCAGAGTACATTGTTAACATTTGTAAAGAATTCCTTTATTTTCCAATTCAACACAACAATTAAGCAGGGGGGGATTCTTTATTTTTTTTGAAAAGTAATTAAACAAAAATACAAAAAAAGAATCATCCTTCCTTACATCTTGTAGAAAGCGTGTCGATTGGTTACAGATAACTTTCATGCATTTCTTCTGCAGTCATTATTTATAGTTCATATTAAATTATACACTTTAAATCAAAACATTTTGTATATCTTACTATCAATGTACCACAATTCTCATTTGACTACAATTATTTGAACGTGCTTTTACTTCAAATAATTCATATTAAAGACACAACCACATAATAGTGTTCATTAGCTATTTCAAAAATCCTCCAAAAACACTACACCCTTATGAAATGTTCTAAGTAAAAGTCAATTAATAAAGTTTCTAAACCTTTTTTCCTTTTTTTTTCAACTCGTTGTTTAGAGTTTGTATCCAAGTTTCTTTTGTCAAAACCAGAGCATACAGTATATATATTATTAAACAATATCCATTAAAATTTCCTCGTTGTTATTATAGTTGGCTAAAAATCATTTACTATTTATATCCAACCTTTCTCATCAAACCCAAAAAACATTACACCTTTATGACAATATAGCAGTAGACTTATATATACCGCTTCATAGGCCTTTCAGGCCTCTCTAAGTGGTTTACAGAGAGTCAGCATATTGCCCCCAACAATCTGGGTCCTCATTTTACCCACCTCGGAAGGATGGAAGGCTGAGTCAACCCTGAGCCGGTGAGATTTGAACTGCTGACCTGCTGATCTAGCAGTAGCCTGCAGTGCTACATTTAACCACTGCGCCACCTTGGCTCTTAAGCACAAGATCTGAATAAAAATTGGTTAATAAAATTTAGTCTTTTTCCCAGATTGCAATTTGCAATTTATATCCAAATTTCTTTTACTAGTTTGCCAGTACCTGTATATATCATTAAGTTGTATCCATTTTCATTTCATTATTGTTATTATAATTAATTATTTGTTAACAATTAAACATTTAATAACAATCTAAAACAATCTAAAAATTACTGAAATCCTACTTATTGATCACCAAAATTAACTAATTTTTATTATCAACTTTCATTGTCAACCTGTATCTTTCCAGTAACAAAGCAGTCTTATCTATCTTGCCAATTGTTGTCTCAGTCTTCTTTTTATCTCCTTAATAAGGTTTTTATAGACTTCTCTCTGCACTTTGTTGCTTAAAGGATCTCTCAGGTAATCTTGTTGCCCTTAATCTGCTATTAAAATTAGCTTGTCTTAGGTTGTCAAGCATGCTTCTGAAAAAAATTCTCTTCTTAAATCCATCATCATTTCTCTTTTTTCTTCTTCTGTATCTTGGAATCTGAGGTAGAGCTCCAGTTCATCAAATCCCCTTTTCCATATTCCCTTCTTTCCATTTTCACCCACATTTGCTCCATTAATAAAATCATCTATTGTCTTGTCTTTATCGTCTATATCTTCATTCTCTCCTTTAATTGGGGGGGGGGCTCTAACCCCTTCATCCTTTGCTGGGAGAAACACTAGTTTTTCCAACTTCTTCTCAATTCTCCCATATCCTTCCAGTAGATTTCGAATTTCAGCCAAGATATTTTGGAATTTTATAGTTTGCTCATCTGAGTATTGATCCATGTTTCCAAACAAGAAGGAGGAAAATAAATCTAATAACAACTGCCGCTCTAGCCTTCCAGACCTCTTTTATTTTTTATTTTAGATTTAGATTTGTATTTAGATTTAAATACAAGTTCTTTTATGCTCTTCAAAGGAGAAGGGTTCTGTTTTTCTCCCCTTTCTCTCCGCTGCCAAAATAGTTCACAAAGAGCACCTGCGAAAACAATTCATGCCTTTGGCTCTTTATCAGTTTCTGTAAACAAATTGCAAACCCTTCAGCTACAAAATCAGTAAGTTCAAAGAGGAAAAGAGAAATATGTTGTTTCAAAACTCCAGTCTCTGACCTCTGAATGGCTGTGTTGCTACCTTTCACTTTCTAATATTTATCTCTGGCTTATAGGAAACAAAGTTCTTTAATGAAATTTAATATCAAGTAAAAGGAAGAATTGTTAAAATAAAAGGGAAGGTTTTAATCCAAAAGTCAAAAAATAAAGCAACAAAAAACAGAAGAAAAATTAATCCATTCACTTTAAGAGGAGAAACAAAAAATGTTGCCAGTACTTCAAGCCACAAAGTATAGTTACAAAGGAAAAAAAAGCTTTCCAGAGCAATCCAATATAGATTAATTTTGCCACTTAATTTTTTTGCTTAAGGATTTAATTTGGCTTTTTAAAAAAGTTTCTTTGGGCAGTCTTTCTCAAAATAGAAAAAAATACCTCACCAGATGGACTCACTATATCTTTTCACTTCCTTCCTTCTGGAGCCATCCCAACTTCATCAGCCTGGGGCTGCCTGTTTACCGCCAGCTGGAAGAGCTTCCCTTGGGTCAATCAGGGACTTTGCAGTATTCCTAAGACCAGCAAGGCTTCGTCTTCCTGATCACCATCTCTGAGGGACAGTTTAGGTCCAAAATGATCATCCAGCGGGAAAAGTATCAACGGCAGTCTCGGAGTGTCGAGACCGCACATTGTATTGTTGTGATGTTGGCTCCTCCTTCCAGGAATTCATTATTTATTTTTGATTGAATTAAAATCTAAAGAGTAGAAATCTACCTATCTGTTTTAACAATTTAAGAAAACTATTTTCAAAGCTTACAAATTTTATTTCATATAAGTAGAGAAAATATTTTTTAAAAAATAAACTTGAATACGGATGTAACTGTAAAAGCATTTCTGTTAAAAACTCAGCCATGTCAAGTATGAGTTGGTTCCATGAACTATGAATTATATGACAGCAAGAACATTTAGATATTTTTTTCCTTTAGCTGATTTATGAATGTGTATATAGAATTCATCATTTCCCTCATAACAAAAAAGTCTGGATTCACAATTATATCAGACCCAAAACTAATTTATTTTGTTTTGTTTCTTGAATTTAAAAATAGTTCATATAAATGGGGTAACCGGAAAACAAAACTCTATGACAGCATCAATATATTTTGTAAATTCTACATGTTTCAGAAAAAAAACTTTGATGACTGAAAGCTTGGAGAGTTCCAACTCTAAAAATGAGTTTAAAAACAATATCCAAATACATAACAAACAACAATATAGACTTAAATATAGTACCATTATGAGAAAATAATCAATTGCATCCAAAGGTAACAATAGATTATGCCCACTGAAAGAACAAAGTTAAGTTGGCAATCCATTATCTGATTTCATGAAAGAGTTTATTAATCTAAGTACAAATAATACAATAATCATGTATGAGACATAGATGTAACATAGATGTTTGTGCGGGTAAGATTATCACTCTTCTGTCAAGCAAAACCAAGCATTTAATAGTGAGTGCAATGCCATGTGCATGAATCATTCAAGTGGCAAGAAAATAGAGGCAGTCAGGCATAACACGGGTTATATATACAGATAAAAACAGGGTCAATCAAAATAGACTCAAATGTCTATACACCAATGCACAGAGTATGAGGAATAAACAGGGTGAATTAGAAATTCAAGTAAATGAGGGTGGATACAATATTGTTGCCATTACAGACACTTGGTGGGATGAAACCCACAAATGGAACATACAGCTAGAAGGATTTAAATTATTTAAAAGAAATATACCAAATAAAAGAGGAGGTGGAGTTGAAATATATATATATATATGTGTGTGTGTGTGTGTGTGTGTGTGTGTGTGTGTGTGTGTGTGTGTGTGTGTTTTCTGAGGTTTTCGCGGGTGTTAGTATGTAGGTCTCTAGTTGTTCGGGTTTTCTCCCGCGTAGAATTGGAGATGTCTTGGTGACGTTTCGACGAAGTCTCATTCGTCATCTTCAGGCTACTTCAGGCTTGGTGTTTCCAGAAAGAAGACACCAGCATAATAATCTTACCAGCAGACAAGGGGAATGCCACGGTGGTTATGAACACTTCTGACTACCAAACCAAATTAACCAACCTACTCCAAGACTCCACATACAAACCCCTAAACACGGACCCCACCACCTACCTGGAAAAAACCATTAGAACCAAAATAAAAGCCTCCCCCATCAGTGAAGAGATCCAGCAAAGAATCATTCCCAGAGAAAAATCATCCAGATGCCCCAAGCTCTATGATCTCCCCAAGATACACAAAGAAGGAACTCCACTTAGACCAATAGTCAGCTCCATAGGCTCACCTTTACAAAATCTAGCCAAATTTCTTGCCAAACAACTACAGCCCTATGCAGATTCCATCACCTCACATGTAAAAAACTCTTTCCACTTCATAGAGATCATAAAGAAACAAAACTTACAGCCCAGTGACCTACTCGTGAGCTTTGATGTCGTATCACTCTTCACCCAAGTGCCAATCAAAGAAGCCTTAACAGCTATCCAAAACAAATACAACCCCCCAAACACATCCTTGATCTGACCAACCACTGCCTATCTAACACATACTTTATTTACAATGGACAAAAATACAAACAGATAGAAGGAGCACCCATGGGATCACCCCTCTCACCTGTCATTGCCAACCTCTACATGGAAAACTTTGAAACCCAAGCTCTAGAAAAATCTGATCACAAACCCAAACTCTGGCTCAGATATGTAGACGACACTTTCATAATCTGGCCACATGGGAAAGAACAACTGGACAACTTCCTTACACACCTCAACAGCCTACACCCCAAAATACAGTTCACCATGGAAACAGAAGTAAACAACCAACTCCCCTTCCTGGACGTCTTAGTCTACAGGAAATCTAACGGCTCCCTAGGACACACCATCTACCAGAAGAAAACACACACCAACCGCTATCTGCACGCACTCTCACACCACCACCCAGCCCAGATCAATTCCGTAGCCAAGACACTCATCTCCAGAACAAAATGCCTAGCTGATGAACAACACCTAAAAACCGAACTACACACTCTCACTAACGTACTGACATCCAATGGATTCCAAAGAAATAAGATCACCAACCTAATCCAAAAAGAAACCCCCACTAAAGTCCAGGACAGAGAACAAGAAAATGGAAAAGCCCTCCTCCCATACATAAAAGGCACCACAGACAGAATCAGCAAAATCCTCCGCAAACACAACATCAAGACAGCATTCTGCACAGACCGGAAACCCCAAAGAAACCCCAAAGACAAAATTGAATTAGAAAATCAAGGAGTATATGAAATCCCATGCACCACTTGCCCCACCACATACATCGGACAAACCAACAGAAGAATAAGTGCACAAAAATGCAATCAAAAAAGAGGAACCAACTTCTTCCCTGGTCCAACACCTTAAAGCCACAGGACATAAAATTGATTTCAATAAGACTAGAACTATCGCCAAGGCCGAACATTTCAACAACCGTATAATCAGAGAAGCAATTGAAATAGAAAAACGCCCACACAGCATGAACAGGTGGGACGATACATCCCGCCTGCCAGCCTTTTCGAAGCCTGCCCTTATTAACAAACGAGTCCCAAACAGGATGAATGACACCAGGCCCACACCCACAATAGCCACACAGAATATCACCACCAAACATCCACAAAGAAAACAGATAAAAACATAAACTGATGAGGAGGCACAACCCAGAACCAGAAGCCAAACTGCAAAAGCACAATTAGCCTCTTTAAAACCCCTCCTGCCCTCACATGAAACACAACCCCCCAAACAATCAGAACAGAACACACCTCCACCAAATAAGGACACACCTCCACCCAATCAAGACACAGCCAAGCCCCCACCCAATCAGTTCAAACCCCCTCTGGCAGTTAAAAGGAAGAAACAGCTGAGATCTCACACTACTCCTGGAAACACCAAGCCTGAAGTAGCCTGAAGCAGCCTGAAGATGACGAATGAGACTTCGTCGAAACGTCGCCAAGACATCTCCAATTCTCCAATTATATATATATATTCTTTTTAAAAAGCCCTCAGTTATACGAGGAAAGCTAGCTAGGTACTTAAAAAAGAAATATTTTTAAAAAATATACATGCTAGCTTTTGAACTGGCAATCTTTTACCTAGCAGGTAAAATTCTTCATCAGTATTCTACTTCAATATTAACAATATCAGCACCTAGATTTCATTACAGTGCAAAGCAGCTGGCAACAAAATAATTTTTATTTTAAAGGTAGTATTTTGTGTGCTTGTGTGTGTATGTATGTATATACGTATGTATATATGTATGTATGTATGTACGTATGTACTGTATGTATATATGTATGTATCAGGGATGAGTTTCAAATTTTTTTTACTACCGGCTCAGTGGGCGTGGCTAGATGGGCATGTGACTGAGTGTGCATGGCCAACTTGACATCACTCATGCACACTCAGTCACAGGAAACCCCCCCCCCCAACTAAGCCACAGTCACCAAAGTGGTAGCAAAAAGTTTTTTTTATTTTTCATTTTCATAACATATAATCACATGTATACTATTACATAGCTAACATCATATTGTGTTGTTAAATGTTTACATCGATTCATCTTACCATCAACTTCCCAAAAGAAAAAAAAACCAGTTATTGGCTCTTCTGCTCTCCAAACACTATATTTATGCCTTCACTTTCTTCTCCCTCTCCCTTCCTCCTTTCTTCTCTCTGACCTCCTTCCCCTTTTCTTCTTCCCCTTCCTTTCTCCTACCTTCTCTCCCCTTTCCACTCCTCATTTCTCTCCTCCTCTTCCACCCTCCTACCCTCTCTCCTATCCCTCTCTCCTTCCCTTACC
Organism: Thamnophis sirtalis; assembly: GCF_051295495.1. Lineage (NCBI taxonomy): Eukaryota > Metazoa > Chordata > Lepidosauria > Squamata > Natricidae > Thamnophis > Thamnophis sirtalis. The sequence continues at coordinate 46,770,341 of NW_028261384.1, forward strand.
TCTCTCCTCTACTTCATACTCTTCATCTCATTTGCTTGGTGTATTTCAGCTTCTGAGCAAGCTCCATTTTATGTTGATGGTATTTATAGTTCCTTTTAATATACATATTTAATTTTAAACATATATTCTCCTTCTTTTTTAAAAGAAAAATAGAACAAAAAAGTATACATATATAGTCATTGTACTTTTAAGCCCCACCCAGTCTAATTTTGGTCGAGATGTAGAGCTGGTTACAATTCCCAACTATTCTCATCATTATCTTTATATAATTATACACCCTTACGCACCTCCAATTTGTGATTCTGCCTTTAAGTCTCAATAGTTTTCCATTATAAGTGTATTTCATGTTCCCTCTTCAATTTTTCCATGTCTTAGATTAGATTACCTTTAGTTATCTATGAATGGCAAACCTCGCTGTTCAATATTCATTTCAATTCCCCATATCTATTGTATAGAATAACAAATGGTTAACATCTCACTTTATTTCATCATGTTAAAAGTTCTATGTATATCCAAGTTTCATATATTTTAACCCATGCTGAGTTGTCCTTCTGTTGTAATTTCCAGTCAATTTGCCACTCAGTTTAATTATTATGTATAAAAGTGAATGGCAAACCTCTGCTTTACTGCTTTACCTCCCCAAGTGAGTTTCATATTTATTCACATTCCATATATTTTGGGCTTTGTTTAGTTATCTTTCCATTATTATATTCAACCAGTTAGCAACTCCATTTTATTTCCATGTTTCTCACAACCTCCCCATATCAATATCAATATCATGTTCATCCATATTCAATATATTTCAACATTTGCTTAATTATCTTTCCATTATTACATTTAATCAATTAGCAACTCCATTTTATTGTCATATTTAGAAATAAAACCCTTATTTTAGTTTTATATTCTCCCACATAAAAAATTCTGGTTGTCTGATTTTTTCCTAGTAAGTATTTTGTCCCACTTCTCTGTTCCTGCCCTCTCCCTTCTCTTTGCTTCGGCACATCCACTCTCCCCAACTTTCCCCAGGTCACCACCAAAAGGATGTTTTTTATTTCACTTTGTTGGGGCAAAACCTCCCTCTTCAATTTCCCTTATACCACTAACAGCCTCAGCCTCTTTTGTCTGCCTTTTGTTTCCCTGCGTTTCTACCCCTTCATTATCTTGCCCCCTTCTTCTTTGAATTCTTCTTTAGATATCTTCTTCTCTGGGTTTAGAATTCTATTTAGGCTTGATTTTAATGATTTATGCATATTTTTTATAATTTCATGTAATTCTTCAAATTCCTAGCTTTTCATGATGTCCAATTCCAAAGTTAGAATTAGTTATACAGTTATTTCAATGTTCTGTTACACCTTAAGTTTGTCCACTTCCACTGCTGTAAGGGAGAATGATGGGAGCCATCTTGGTCTTTTGTTCTTCCTTAATATCCAGTTCCAAAATTTCAGATAGTTATACAAAGCCTTATTTTGAGGCTCTGGTCCACCTTATGTTTTAGCTACTGTGGGACTGGAAGTGAAGCTGGGGCCATCTTAATCTTTTGCAGTAAAATAAAAAGACGAAAGAGGGGAAAAAGAAAAGAAAAAAAACTAGCATTTTCCAATTTTTATCTCTGTAATAATTCTTCCCCCTGTCACCTTCCATCTCCAATCAGCCACAGCTGCTTAAAACATATCAATTAGAACAAACTTATAAAGAGCTAAATTTGGGTATGTGTCTCTTTTGCCTCCTATTCTTGCAACTTCTGATTTAGTTGGTTAGTTAAAACTTCCCACACAGTCAAGGTTAGATTATCCATTATCAGAGAAAAAGAAATCAAAATATTTGGTTTCTATTTCATATCCAAGACCAAATTAGAGTTTATATTGAGTGGGTTCAGAAGAAGGCATGCTTTTTTCTTGATTGTTTTAGGTAGAAGGAATTCAAACAAAGTAAAAATATTGGTTTCTGTTTAAGATCAAAAACCAAATTTAACGTTTATAATTATGTGGGTTTGTAACTGCTCTGCTTTCTGTTGTTCTGTTCGAAAGTGTAGACAAAGAACTTCTGGGTGGGCTGGTGTTACAATCCTCCACCTTCCTTTGTTCTTTTTCTTTTAGGAAAACAAAAGTCCCGATCTGACCCTCAGTATTATATATGTTCTCAAAATTTCTTTGCCTTTTCCAGGTTTAATGTAATTTGTGGGTTAGATAAATTCTCTTACCAGGTCTTTTATCTCTACTGGTCTCTGCCTGTTCCAAACTTATTTTAACAAAAAGGTCAGTATCTTGTCAGCCATGTTGAAGGCTGCTGCCCTGATTCTGATTCATAAGCAAATCTCTAACCCATGAGAAATCTGTTGCCTCTGTCAGGGTCTGATGAGATGCTGCCCTTCTTCGCCCCCACCTCCAGTGGGGGTTCTGATTCAAAAGAATCTTCGGAGATGGTTTGTCAGACAGGGTTCATGTGAGAGCCCACATTTCCCTTGTCTGTCCAGCTGGAAAACTTCCTGTTGAACCCACAGTGGCAAAAGTTTTGAGGGGTGGTGCCACGCTGGGACTCTTTGCTGTCTTTTTGGGGGAGAATCCACAGAGAGCCTTTATTTTGTTTTGTGGCTCCCTCACAGGGAGCTTCTCTTTCTGGCCCACAAGCAGAGAACAAGGTTGTTACCTGCCCACTCCCTTCCCTTAGTCTATGCATCGCTGCCCACTGCCAACTTGAGTCAGTGCAGAGTGGGCTGCGGAGATGCTGTAAGCCAGGTTAATCAGGGCGGCATGCTGCTCCAAGAAGCTGCACTCAGCCAGCTCCCACCTGCAGTCAGCGGCTGAAGTGGTCCGGGTGCAATGGGGACTGCAGTGGCAGGAAACGCTGCCGGAGCCGGGACAGGTCCAGGGAGAAGCCACACACACTTGAATACATACAGTACATATAAAGATATATAGTATATGTCCTGGAAAATCCATTCACAGCAAGAAAAGTCATTAGCAATTGTTTCTGAAAACAGAAAAGTTTTAGAACAAAGCAATAGAGAAATTGGCCCATGGGAGAATAGTCCATTCCGTTCAGTAATCCATACAGCATAGACTAAATTACTTGCAATCCGTGCCAAAGCATCTCAGTTCTTACATCATATTTAAAAACCAGTTTTGAGTCATGATGGCATGTTTCCAGGATAAGAGTTTAATAGCATCTTAAACAGTAAATGCAATATACCCCTAATATAATCAGATTATCAGCTCAGAAGCATTTTCTGTTTGTTACCAACTCAAGTTTCTAGACTGTTTCTAAAGGCAATTTGAAATAATTATTATGAAAATGTTTGGGATTCACAATCAAGCTAGGTATAAAAACACTATTATCAAGTAAATAAGCAAACAAGCAACAAATCAAAAATATCTGAATAGTACATGAATATAGCATGATAACCTTAATAAGGTTGTTATATTTAGATAAATCTTTATTCCAAGCTGATTTCCCCAAACTGTGATTTTGATTTGTGGGAACCATCAAAATAAATAAAACACAATTAATGGGATGCATTGTCCTTAGCAGCAGCTCTATTCTGTCTGGATTAAATGGATGAGGGTTGCTCATCTAGTCCAGAGTTGGTTTTTACTTCTCTTATGTCAAATATGGTGCAATAAGCACCATTTTATAGAAACAAAAATGCAATTATGCAAAGAGATACTACCAATATATGGGAATGCCTATAAAGCACCTCTTTTTCATCAAAACAGCAAGCACGGTGTTTGCAAGTCTTGTATGACTCTTTGGAAGTTGTTTCTCACTGCTTTTATATGTTTGTGTGTTCATATTCACATTCCAACAGAGACAGCTGGAAGGAGCTTCTAAAGAGGTTACACAAGCTTTCCAAACAAAATAGCTTCTTTAAATATTCTTCCATGCATTGTGAGGTACCTCTTTGAAATACTTTGAACCGTCTTAAATAATTTTACATGTTTAAAATATAATGAGCCTTCAAAGGTATGAATATCTTTTAAAATTATATTTCATTAAAGAAAATTAAATGAAGTTATAACTCAATGTACATCAGTTTGTCCCAATTACATTTTGCTCTCTGTGGATCTGGATTCATCAATACAACTCTTCTTTGGAGCACCTGGGTTCATCTACAGCTACTCTCACACATTTTATTTTACATGTTGGATGTTATAAGCCAAGCAAAAAAATTCTGAGGAATGAAGATGAATTGTCAAACTCTGCCAAACCCTTTAAGCCAGATGTCCCTCAAACTTTGCAGCTTGGTGGGCAGCTGGTGGGGAGGGGACCAGGTTGCATGAGCTGCGGGGTGGAGGGATATGTGCATGAAGTGGTAGTGAGTGGCAGTGCGTGGTAGTGAGTGGTAGTGCATGAGCAGTAGTGCATGCAAATGCAATTTCACATTTTGAGCTATGCACCCATGTGCACCAGCACTGGCCTATTGCTCTCACGAATTGAGCTGCCTGCATGCGTGTACAAACTGATCCACTGTGTGCATGGCCCATTCCATATAGGCCACAGCCCAGAGGTGGGCTATAGCCCACGGGTTGGGAACCACTGTTTTAATCATATTCCCTAGCAAACTTCAGAAACTCAAAATCATGCAATTATATTATAGGAAGCTAATAAAAGGAGAAACAGACAGATTAGTACTTTTTTATTTGATATATTAATATGAAATATGAAGAAAAGTTATATTTTATATAAAGCAGCTTTTAAAATTATGATCCCTTGATTACCATATCAAGATGTTTTTTAAAACTTTGAATATTTATATAAAATGAACAAAGCCTTTCACAATGTGGAAACATCCAGAATTGCTTATTTGAAAAGCTTTCTTTTTATATTACAGTTATGAATAATTGAACTTCTATGGTAAATATTAACAAAATAGATTAAACATTTATTCACTCTAGACTCATAATGGTGAACATATGGCACACATGCCCTAGTTAGCATGCAGAGCTCTCTCTGTGGGTATGTGAGCCATCATCCCAGCTCAACTCTGCAGTACATGTGCATGCACCTCCCACCAATCAGCTGATTTTTGGGTCTTTGCCACTCATGCGTGCGGGGTAAGGCACATATTGAAGATGGGTGCACATACACATGATGTGTGTACATGGAGGTCACACATGCATGCACAGCAGGGTGGGGTGCATGTGGGGGTCACATATGCATACATGGGGTTACGTGCACATGCCCAGGGGTCACACACATACATGTGTGGGGAGGCACACACACACATGCACAGGGGGTGGGCCTGAGGGGGGCTCATACCCACATTGCATTATGGGTCTGCATTGCATTTTGTGCCAAAAAGGTTAGCCATCACTGCTCTACATCTTCAGCATATTCAGTAGTACAGCTCATTTGACTCACAAGAATTAAGGTGCTATATCTTATTCCCAATCAACAGATCTAGAGAAAGCAGTACAGCAATTAAAACATTTTCCAGCACACCACTAGCTTATATTTTCTATACCTAACAACCTATATACAACCTTATACTTGGACTTACTTGCTGAAATGAGAAGAAACTTATTTTCCTGTTAAGAGTCACCTTCCAAAATAAATGCCTGTAGCTCCAGTGACATATACAGTTTTTTCAAAGTACTAATATATATTTGTAAATATATACATAAAATAAGAACAGATTAAATTTTATTTTATGCATATTACAAATGCACATTTTTAAATATGCATCCATTGCTAAATATTACAAGAAGGCATATAAGAGATTCAAACTTGGTTTCTTTTTTGGTAGATTTTTCAGACTCATTCATAAACTTTGTGCTCACTGAATATGCCAAATGCTTTTTATTTTGCTTTATCATTGATTAGTTCACTTCATTGCACTTGGTGAATAGATTATTTCATATTAAGGACAACAGAGCACCAAGTTTCATCTCATAAATTTGTTATGATCCCTTTAAATAAGAGTCTATAAAACAGGACAGTTAAGCAGCCACCTGTTAGAAAGCAGATAGATTTGTCTCTTGTTTCAGAGTCTTGTGGTTGCTACTTAATAGAACATTTAACAAAATAAGAAAATAAAATTCAATGAATTAATATTTAATAAAAAAATATCTGCCTGCTGTTAGCAAGCCTTCAGTATGATTGGAAATACAAACTCATACTACTTGTACTCATTAAAGTTATAAGATCATTAAAACTTTTATTATTTTTCATATAAAAGTAGGAAAACTAGGAAAAATGTATAGCAGCAAAATGTCTATGCAATCTACTTCATCATTTACACAGCTTTTGGGCATGACTTAGTACTCAAGTTTACATTTTTTCCCCAAAGGATAAACCAAATTAAAGACAGAGGCTTTGTATAAGAAAAAAAAACTGAGTGTGATCTAAACCAAGATTTTGCTTTTGTAAGAAAATCAACACATCATTTTTCATGAGGATTTTATGGTTCATAAAAGCCTAAGGGTATACAGTAGATTATTATTATAATCATAAATGATTTAAAATAATACTTTAAGATCTATGCACAACAAATTTAAGTTTCTCTTCCCCATGGCTATATAAAACTAAATAACCATATAAAATCAAACGCAGAACATGTCAATTCATCAGCTCCTGAATTGGTTCATATAACTGGTTCATTATAATTGAATATTAACATTGTATCTTCCCTTATATTTTCTTGTCTCACCTCCTTATTAATATAATTACTATTACCAATTCATAATCTTTAATTTTATACGTACGTACGTACGTACGTACATACATACATACATACATACATACATACATACATACATACATACATACCATATATTAAAAAATATTTTTAACAATAATTGCTATAATAAGCATATTCAAAGTTATTTAGAAGTGAGCTGACCTGAAGTTCTCCAGCTGGACAGACATGGAGGATGTGAGCTCTGAAGAGTCTCACATGAACACTGTCTGACAAACCGTTTCTGAGATCCATTTTTGGATCAGAAGGGGCAGTGTCTCATCAGACCTAGAGGGAGTGCAACAGGTCCCTCATAGCTCAGAGATTTGCCCTCTGAATTGGAGCCAGGGCACAGCATGGCAACATGGCTGCACAAGAGCTGGCTCCAGGACAAAGCAGCTGAACAGGAAAATGCAAAGGCGAAATGAAAGCCTGGTAAGATCTATTAACCCACAGTTATAAATCAGAATTTGGAAAAGACAAAGAATCTTGAGCACATAAAGAATATTGATGGACAGATTGGGATTTTTGTGAAAAGAAAGAAGGAGAAAAATGGAGGGTTGAATCACTAGCCCCAAAGAGAGCCATTTGCTTGTAATAATTTCGGCAGAAAGGAGAAAGAAGAGAAGTGACAAACCCACTTAAACACAACCCACTTAAACACAAACTCTAAATTTGGTTTGGACTTGAAAAGATTGTGTTTTTAAAGGAGTCTAGGAGCATGAAGATTTCCTTAATCTGAGTGTCTTTTAACTATCATATCTTAAGGAACTGCAATTAATGAGAACTGGAATTTAATAAGGGAGAAAGATCAAGAAAAAAGCACCTTTGCCTTACTGATAACTGATAATCTAATCTTACTTGTGTGGGAAATTTTAATTAACCAACTGCCATAAATCAGAACTTAGAAAAGCAGGAGGGAAGAGAAACATACCCAAATTTGGCTGTATGCAAGATTGTTCCAATTAATATATTTGGAGTAATTATAACCAACGAGAAGGGGAAAGTACCAAGGAAAAATAATAACAAAAACAAGAACTAGGGAAATAGGAAGTCTTTTTTTTCTTTTTTGTCTGCAAAAGATCAAGCTGGCTCCAGCTTCTCCTCCATTTTCACAGTAGTTGAATTAACTAAATTTAAGGTGGACCAGAATTTCAAAATAAGATTGGTATAACTAACTGCAATTTTGGAACTGGACATTAAGGAAGAACAAAAGGCCAAGATGGCTCCTATCGCTCTTTCCCATAGCAGCTGAAATAGATAAATTTAAGATGGACTAGAACTCTGAAATAATTGTATAACTAATTTTGGGACTGGAGATTATGAAAAAGTGGGAATTTGAAGAACTATGTGAAATTATTAAAAATATGCATAAATTATTAAAATCAAGCTTAAATAGAATTCTGAATTCAGAGAAGCAGGTATTTAAGGAAGAAGGGAAGGAAGTAGGGGGAGAGACAATGAAGGGGTAGAAACAGTGGGAAATAAAAGGCAGACAAAAAGCTCCATAGGGCTTGGCAGTGGTATAGGGAAAATTGTAAAGGGGGTATCTGTTCCAACAAAAGGGAATAAAAAGCAGATAAAAGATGTTTTGGAGGTTGACAGTGGCATAAGGAAAATTGAAATGGGAGGTTACACCCAGGGGTGGGTTCCTGCCAGTTCTAAGCAGTTCCTAGAAGAGGTTCCACAAATCTAGCATGCTGTTTAGAACCGGTTCCAGTGGTGGAATGCCCCCTCCCTCCCTCACCCCTGGGCCCCACCCATCTGATCGCTGCTCATCTGCTCATTCTCCCCACCCATCTGCATCAAGCATCTAAGAGCCCTGTAGAGAGCCCTTGGTTCTCTATTGCTGCCTGCTGAGGGGGTAAGTAAGCTCTTTGCTGGCGCAGCAGTTTTTGGGGTTAATGGGGCTTGGGTTTCCAACTTGACAGCCCTCGCCACTTCCTGGACATCTATTGCAGTCACAACGAGAAGAGTGCGGAGAAGAGCACAAAGGTTCTCGGCGCTCTGGAAAGCTGCGAAAGTGGCTGGGAGAGGCACACACCTTGGTTTAGCCTCCCTGGATGTCACAGCAGCAGCCCCAAGTGTGCCAATCTCTGCATTAGTCTCATCAGGGCCTGCTGCAAGAGGAAATGAGTGAAGACCTTTTCCGGATTGCTGGTGGTGGAGGTGTAGGCCCGTCATCCTGTGTTCAGCACAGCAAGTCTGGGGAAGTCCTTTGTGCTGGCCGGAAAAGGTCTTCATTCACTCCCTCTTGCAGCACGCCACGATGCAAAAAACACCAAGATCGGTGCATTTGAAGCTGCTGCAGCGACATCCAGGGAGGCTAAACCAAGCCGCACACCTCTCACAGCCACTTTTGCGGCTTCCCTGAGCGCCAAGAATCTTTGTGGTCTCCTCAGCTCCTCACAACTGCAATAGATGTCCAGAAGTGGCAGGGGCTGTTGGGCTGAAAACCCAAGCCCCATTAACCCAAAAGCCGGTTTTTGACAAAGAAGCCTAAGCAAAGGATGACTGGGCAGAGGAAGGGGGAAATCCTAGTGAGGGCTGCTGGAGCTGCATTGCCCCACTGGGTTCAGGGACTTTTGTCCCTCATGCCATGATTTGCAGCCACTGCAGCCCCGCGCAGACCTCTTCAGGGTGCTGGGCAAATTGGTTTTGGGGATTTCCCCCCACCCCCAAAAAAGACCAACCATGCTGCCAAGGACAGGCACCGGACAGGATGCCGGCAGTGCTGAAAGCCAAGCTGCACGTGGCTGGGGCACCCTGAAGCAGTGCCAACCAGCATGTCCTGCAATAAGAGCCCTAGGGGCAAGGGCGGCAGCACCACGCCCTCCATCGCCCTGCCCATCCCCGAGCAACACACTACCACCGCTGCTTCATCAAGTGGGGTGGGCAGGGGTGCATGTGCAGTCCAGGAGGGGGTGGTCAATGGTGGGGACTGCCCAGCTGACCCTCCCTCAGCAGCAGCGGTGAGTTCCATGACATCACCTTCAAGGTAAGTGGCGGCCGCGGGCACCATTTGGCCAAGACAGCAGGGCTAGCGCAGCACCCACCCAGCCACTGTTGGGTGGGTGGGTGGGTTGGCAGATGGGTGGGAGGAGGGTTGCCCTGGCCCAACTAGTGGTGCAAACTCCTCTTCTGTTCCTTCTTCTGCGGGGCATGCTGCCTTGACCTCTCAGCGGCCTTCGATACCATCGACCATGGTATCCTTCTGCGACGGTTATGAGAGGTGGGAGTGGGCGGCACCGTTTTTTGGTGGTTCTCCTCCTACCTCTCGGACAGGTCGCAGTCAGTGTTAGTTGGGGGAGAGAGGTCGACCCCTAGGCCCCTGAAATATGGGGTTCCTCAGGGTTCGGTCCTATCCCCCCTTCTGTTTAATATCTACATGAAGCCACTGGGTGAGATCATTCGACGGCACGGGATCAAATACCATCAATATGCGGATGATACTCAGCTGTATCTGTCCACCCCGTGCCAACTCAGTGAGGCGGTTGACATGATGTGCCAGTGCCTCGAGGCTGTCAGGGTCTGGATTGGGGTTAACAAGCTTGTACTCAATCCAGACAAGACCGAGTGGCTGTTGTGTTTTCCTCCCAAGAATTTGGCCAGTATTCCATCACTCAGGCTGGGGGGTGAAAATTTACGCCCCTCAGACAGGGCGCGCAACTTGGGAGTCCTCCTGGACCCACAGCTGATTTTAGAACATCACCTGTTGGCTGTGACCAGGGGGACATTTGCCCAGGTTCGCCTGGTGCACCAGTTGCGCCCCTACCTGAACCAGGAGGCACTCGCAACAGTCACTCATGCCCTCGTGACCTCAAGACTGGACTACTGCAATGCACTCTACATGGGGCAGCCTTTGAAGAGTATTCGGAGACTTCAACTCGTCCAGAATGCAGCCGCACGAGTGATTGTGGGTGCACCTCGGTACACTCACGTTACACCTATCCTCCGCGAGCTGCACTGGCTACCGATCGTTCTCCGGATACGCTTCAAAGTGCTAGTCGTAACTTATAAAGCCCTTCATGGTATTGGACCTGGGTACTTGAGAGACCGCCTGCTGCCAATTACCTCCCAAAGACCCGTCAGATCTCACAGGGTCGGCCTCCTCCGGGTTCCGTCCACTAGCCAATGCCATCTGGCTACTACCCGGGGGAGGGCCTTCTCTGTAGCAGCTCCAGCCCTTTGGAATGAACTCCCCGTGGAGATCCGGACCCTCACCTCTCTCCAGGCCTTCCGGAAAGCCGTCAAAACCTGGCTGTGCCGGCAGGCCTGGGGATGATGAGTTCCCCTCCCCTCTCGACTGGTATGGCTGTGTGATTTTTGTGTATTTTAATTATGTGTACTGTTGTTTATGTTCCCTTTCCCCTTTGAGTTGTTCGCCGCCCTGAGTCCCCCCTGGAGAAGGGCGGCATACAAATAAACCAAATACTAAATACTTTGACAGCTGCCTCATTTCCAATTTGGGGTGGGGAAAGAAATCCTCTCATGGATTCCCCTCAGTTGGAAACGAGGCAGCGCTGCCTTGTCTTTCACAACCACCTCGTTTCCAATTTGAGGGGGAGAAATCCTCTGTATGGATACTCCCCAATTGGAAATGAGATGGCTGTGAAAGATGTGTGGGGTCTGGAACCCATTTCCAGGGGGAGGGGTCCCCCTCATGTTTGTCGTCTTCCCAGATGGGCTCTGGAGTCATCGGCAGCCACACAGAGTGTTGCTGTGGCTCCACGCACACCCCATAAATTATAGCCTCGGAGACTTTCCCACAGGAAAAAATGCCATTGCCAGGTACTTTTAATCTCTGATTGGAACACAAGGTGACCACACTATGTGTGTCTGTGTGTGAGAGAGAGAAAGTGAGAGAGACAGACAGACAGAGAGAGGCACAGAGAGAGAGGGAGGGAGAGAGGGAGAGAGGGAATCAGAGAGAGAGACACAGACACACAGAGAGTGATAGGGGGAGGGAGGAAGGGAGGGAGAGACAGATAAACAGACAGAGAGAGACACAGAGAGTGAATGATTAAGTGAGTGAGTGAGTGAGTGAGTGACAGACAGACAGACAGACAGACACACATATGCACACAGAGTGACAGAGAGAGAGAGGAAGGGAGGGGAGATAGAGACATAGAGAGAGGGGGAGGGGGGAGAGAGACAGAGACAGACATATAGACACATACAGAGAGAGTGATTGAGAGACAGACAGACAGACAGACAGACAGACACACACACACACACACACACACAAGAGTGACAGATGGGGGAGGGAGGAGAGAGAGAAAGATACACAGAGAGAGAGAGACAGACAGAAAGACAGACAGATACACACACAGTGACAGATGGGGAGAGAGAGACAGAGAGATACAGAGAGATACAGAGAGAGAGACAGACAGGCAGACACAGAAAATGACAGAGACAGAGAGGGAGTGAGGGAGGAAGAGAGACAAAGAGCCATACACACATAGAGAGAGAGACAGACAGACAGACACAGAGAGAGACAGAAAGAGAAAGAAAGAAAGAAAGAAAGAAAGAAAGAAAGAAAGAAAGAAAGAAAGAAAGAAAGAAAGAAGAAGTGGGAGAGAGAGAGATGAAAGAAAGAAACAAAGAAACAAAGAAACAAAGAAACAAAGAAACAAAGAAACAAAGAAACAAAGAAACAAAGAAACAAAGAAACAAAGAAACAAAGAAACAAAGAAACAAAGAAACAAAGAAACAAAGAAACAAAGAAAGAAACAAAGAAAAAGAAAAGAGAACTTATGACCACACTTGAGCCCAAAATTTTGGTTGCTAAGCAAGAGCATCGTTAAGTGAGTTTCACCACATTTTCCCAGTTGGCCACACCCATCTGGTCGCATTACTGCCGAGCCACTCCCACAAAACAGGCCACACCTACAGAATAGGTTCTAAAAAATTTGAAACCCACCACTGGTTATGCCCCAACGAAGGGAAATATAAATGATGTTTTTGACAGAGGCTTGGGGAAAATTGAAGAGGGTGGACAAAGAAAAGGAAGAAGGCAGGAACAGAGAAGTGGGACAAAAGACTTACTGGGAAAAAATCAGACAACTAGAAATTGTTATATGGGCAAATATAAAGCTAAGGTAAGGGGTTTATTTCTAAATATGACAAATAAAATGGAGTTGCTAACTGAATATGACAATGGAAAGATAATTAAATAAAGGTTAAAATATATGGAATATGGACAAATATGAAACTGATATGGGGAGATTGTAAAGCAGAGGTTTGTGATTCACTTTTATACATGATAATTAAATTGAATTGCTAATTGATTGAATATGACAATAGAAGGATAATTAAGCATGGGTTAAATTATATGAAATATGGACATATATAGAACTTTTAAGGGGATGAACAAAGTGAGATGTTTACCGCTTGTTATTTTATATAGTAGATTAAGAGAATTGTAATGAACATTGAACAGTAAGGATTGCCATTTATAGACAATTAAGGGTAATCTAAACCAAGATATGGAAAAATGGAGAGGGAATATGAAATATACCTACAATGGGAAATTATTGAGATTACAAAGACAGAATCATAAATTTGGGGTGTGTAAGGATGCATAATAATATAAATATAATGATGAGAATAGCTGAGAATTGTAACCAGGTCTACAGGCTGGGTTTTGGGCTTAAAGTGTGATTGGAGCTGCCGTCTTTCTATAAATCTTGGTGGGGGTGTGTGGAGTGCTGGCTTTGTTTCAGTAAGTGGAATGATTGGTTGTGTGGTTGTATCATCATTGGTAGATTCATGTTGTGGGGGTGTTTCTCTATTTCAATAGTTTCCATAATTATTCTCTTGTTAAAGCATTCTGTTTTGGAGATAAACCTGGTTCCTTCAAAATTAATTTCATGTCCTGTAGCTTTAAGGTGCTGTAAAAGGGAGGAAGTTTTTTTCTTTTTTTCTTACTGCGTTCTTCTGTTCTGCAATGCATGCATTTATTCCCTTGTTTGTTTGTTCTATGTATGTTGCAGGATAGATTTTGCATGGTATTTTGTAGACTCCTTGGTTTTCTAGCTGGATTTTGTCTTAGGGGTTTCTTAAGATGTTGGTTATTTTTTGGTCAATGTTGAAGATTGTCTTGATATTGTGTTTGTGGAGAATTTTGCTGATTTTATCTGTGGTGCCTTTGATGTAAGGGAGGAGAGCAATGCCATTGTCATGTTCTGTGTCTTTGTTTTTGTGAGAATGTATAATTCAGTTTTCAGGTAACCAACAAAGACCACCTGAAAACTGAATTACACACTTTCACAAACATATTAATCTCCAACAGATTCCAAAGAAAAACAATTACCAACCTAATCCAAAGGGAGACTCTCCCCAAAAATCAGGAGACAGAACAGGACAATGGCATCGCCCTCCTCCCTTACATCAAAGAAAAAATTTCCTCCCTTTTCCAACACCTTAAAGCCACAGGACTTGAAATTAATTTTGAAGGAACCAGGTTAATCTCCAAAACAGAATACTTCAACAAGAGAATAATTATGGAAGCTATCAAAATAGAGTAACACCACCACAACATGAATAAATGTGATGATACCTCCCACCTACCAGACATCTGGAGACCAGCCCCAGTCAACAAATGAGCCCCACCCACCACCCAGGCCATTACAACACGAAACAACAATAGACACACAGCCAGCACCAATCAGCAGCAATCTACCAATCATGATACAACCATACAACCAAGCATTCCACTTACTGAAACAAAGCCAGCACTCCACACACTTTAAGCCCAAAACCCAATCTGAAGATGGCGAGTGAGACCTTGCTGAAACGTTGCCAAGACAATATCAATCTTACATGGGAAAAGACCCAAATACAACAAGACCAGCATATCTACACCTGTGAAAAGCTAATAAGGAATGATAATAAGGAATTATAAATACCATCAACATAAAATGGAGTTCGCTCAGAGGTTGAAATACACCAAATAAATGAGATGAAGAGTGTGAAGTAGAAGTGAGAGGTAAGGGAAGAAGAGAGGGATAGGAGAGAGGGCGGGGGAGAAGAGGAGAGAAAGAAGGAGAGGAAAGGGGAGAGAGGAGGAGAGAGGATGGGGAACTGGAGAAGAGAAGGACAACAGAGGGAAGAAAGGAGGTAGGAAGGAGGAAGAGAGAGGGAGAAGAAAGTGATGGATAAGGTACAAATATGGTGTATGGAAAGCAGAAGAGCCAATAATTATTTTTGGGAGTTGATGGTAAGATCAATTGATATAAACATTTAATAATACAATACGATATTGGCTATGTAATAGTATACATGTGGTTATATGTTATGAAAATGAAAAAAATAAAAACTTTAAAAGAGAAGAAAAAAGTTACTTGGAAGTGTCTGAAACAGCACTTACCTTGGAATTAATTGAGCAAAAAGCAGATTTTTTTAAAGAAACCATTGTTTGTGGGAAATTATTATGTACATAGCACTAGTTCAACAAAAATAACAGAAACACTCCAGTATTTTGTAGTACCCTTACTGTCCAAATCATTTTTTTCAGTAATATAAAATACTTTGCTACATCAAAAATGGCTCACTATATTGAGCATTTAAGTGCATTATCATTAAGTACCTATTTGTGTATTAGATTTGTTTTTAGCAAGGTTTTCCAAAAAGTTTATTCCTCACTGGCAAGGATAAACATTAAGAATCTCAAAATTTAGATTCTCTGTTTCCTGAATATAGAAGTCTATCATCTTTGCGATGTATGAATAATTGACTGACTAAACAAAGAGATATAAAAGCAAATAGATCAATATCAACTTGCTAACTTCTTTAAAGAATTGAGTAACTCTATTTCCTTAATTCATTAAGGAGTCAATTGAAACTTTGGAACCCCAAGATCTAATTCAAAAAATAAAATCACAAATAATTATTGATACATTTGATTAAGATTTTAACTTGCTTTCTATGCTATTTAAATGGAAAATTACACACACACACACACACACACACACACACACACACACATCCTATTGAAGTGTGCCTGTGTGTATATTCATAAGTAAATATGCAGATTGAATTTAAACAAAAATGAAATATCTACACCATAATCGCAAGTATTGTTAAGTAGTATTTTAATAGATTCACAATAATGTCATTTGCATTTGAGCCAAATTTTAAAAATAATTAAAGAGTAAGAATAATTTCAAAGAATCTAATTTAAACTTGGCCAAACTTTCCTTTTAGTTGGTTATAAATACATTTGCAGATATTTGTGTCCAAGATGAGCAATCAGCTTGCTAGTTAAGTAGATTTTTGAAAGAACACCTCATCCACTTATTCTTACCTCAGCCAATATCTTGCCAAGGCAGAAAGCTAAATGTTGGCCAAGCATAAATCCCCTCCACCAACTGTCAGAGTATAGTATGGTAATGGTATCTAAATGAAAGTGATATTTTCCATCTGCTATTTCATTTAATTCCAAAAGTATGTGAGGACCTGCAAGAGTTTAACTGATTGCCTCTTGTCAGCCCTTTCAGATCCCTATGTATTAATATGCAGTAGGTTTTATTAGTAAATAAGTTGAAAAATAAGTACAAATGCTACCTCTTTTCCAAGTGATTAGTAATTTTAGTGTAAAGATATATACATTCATTGAAAAAAAAAGATTATTACCACAGCCTTGCCAAATGTGGTAGGGGGAAGGATGGGATGCAATGACTGTAAAAGTTAATATCACTAAAATGCAACAAAATAAGTTTTAACTGCAGATAAGACTGTGCATAAACTGTTGTGGTGATGCAGTTGCTCTTTACTCCTTACAGCAACTGTCCAAATGCAGTGTTAAAGGAATAAGCCAACTTTCTAATCTAGAAGAACATAATGATTCTTTAAAAAATAGAAAGCTTAGGAACTCTCCAGATGCCAAAAGTGAAATTAAAATTTCTTACTCATTCTTGCTGTGTGTAATGCTATTACAAACAATTCTTTATTTGACTTGAAAGAAGAAAGGAACATCTGTGGCTTAACTCTTAACAGTTTCAGTTCATATTCCAAATTCCACAATGTTAAGGTCACTTTATATTTTAAAGACACATTTTATTAAAATTTTGAATTCTAAAGTGCCACATTTTAGGAAGAGTTTTAAGGGTTTTAAAAAGCTGTCTAGAGAAGTAAACAAAGAACTTATGTCTATGACTATGCACAATTACATTGGACCAGATAATGCACCTGAAAATAAACAGAATACACAAACATGATGACATATTTTAATCTTTCTTAGTGAAAACTTAAATAACAGATTTTGAAGTATAATTTTTTTCCTTTTAAACTATTTTATTCCTACAATCAGGAAATATAGGGAAAAAAAGTAAAAATGAACACTATCCAGAAACTTCAGCCAATGCAAAATGCAGCAGCATGATCAATAATGCATGTCTGTGATAGAATAAACATTAAATCTCTGCTTCACAAACTACATTGGTTACCAAATCTCCTTCTGAGTCCAATTCAAGTTGCCACTGTTGACTTTTAAACATGGCATAGAATCAGATTACTTTAAGGACTGCCTCTCCTGGATTTCATCAACCCATCCCAATAATCTAGCAGAGATGGCATGTTATAGGCTTCATTGGGTATGGAACCACATTTGGAGGAATTTTCTCACATTGTGGGATCTTCTTAATCCACTCCTGTGCTGAAGTTGGTTTTATCACAACTGAGTTTCTGTTGGTCACTTAAATCACTTCTGTTGGTCACTTAAGACCTGGTTGTGCAAGCAAAACTTCATAAAATATTTCCCTGGATGTAAAACTGAGTTCCGTTTTTAGCAAGAGATATTTGCTGCTATGTATAAATGTAGTATAGCAATAGCAATGGGAGTTAAACTAATATACCGCTTCATAGGGCTTTCAGCTGAAGTAGCCTGCAGTGCTGCATTTAACCACTGCGCCACCTCGGCTCTATATCTAAAAATCTACCTCTAATATTTCCTATAAGCTGCAGAGACAAATTGTTTTTTCAATAAAATAAAACAACCTAAACAGAAATGCTCACCTTGTATGTTCCAGACTCAAAATACTCAACACTAAAATGTTTCAATAAAGTATGCAGGCCTGGAGCTTTAGAGACTGAGTGCAGAGCATTCAGTTGCTGCAAACGTTGAGAGAGGAATGGTAAGAAACTAATGCTTAGCAGAAACAAAGTACTCAATTATTTCATTGTAAAGTCACAATTCATGTACCATATTTTTCGGAGTATAAGATGCACCTTTTTCCTTCAAAAAAGAGGCTGAAAATCTGGGTGTATCTTATACGCGGAATACACCAAAAGCTCTCTGCAAGCTCCCTAAAGGCTATTCATGCCTTTTGCGGGGGAACGGACCAGTTTTCGTGAAAAACGGGCCATATTTGAGAGGTTTGCAGAGTGCAAAAACTTTTTTTATTTTCCTCTTCAAAATCTTGCTGCATCTTATACCCCAGTGGGTCTTATATTCCGAAAAATATGGTATATTTATAAAATATATGCAAACCTTTCTTTCAATTATTGTTTTATTTTCATAGTGATAATATCTCTAAGACTCAGATATGAGTATAAACAATACCCTTCAAAAGTCCTTATTTATGAATCCTGCCAAATTGACCTATTATTTATAGAAGGAATTCATGTGATGTGGATTTTATTTTTCCTTATCCTATCTAGTAATGAAAGTATCAAAGCTCATGCTACCAACATACTTGCATTCATTTTACAATCTAATCATAAGCATGTGTACCAAAGCCTGTTAGGAAAACTGATTTAAAAATAACCATTGCTCTCTATTAATTCCTACCATCCATCCATCCATCTATCAATCTGTTGATCTATCGATATATCAATCTAGAGTTTTGGTAGAAATAATTCCTTGAGTATCTAAAATCTAAAGCCTAATTTCTCTTGGGCTATGGTTGTTCTTCTGTCCTCAGATGTCTGGCAGCCTTGGTGGATCAGTGTGAGCCATGTCAATCGATGTGTGCCAGGATTTCCCAGGATGTGGTAGCATAGTAATATATTCTCTCCAATAAGAAGAAATAAATATATTCTTTCCAATAATAAAATTTGCTCATTTAGCACTATATTGCTTTCTAAGACTTCTGGGAAGGGGTCACTGCTTCCACTGAACTTCAAAGTGAAGTATCCACTTGTCTATTTCTATTAGCCTTTTGCCCTCATTCACATTCTTAACAGAATTGAAATTTGTATGTTCAAAAGTGAGAGGATTATCTTTTCATAATGCTCAATTGCAAAAAGCAATGTTTAAGAGAGAAAAGACAGTCCACTGTCTTCTGCACTGACACACTGATTGTGACCAGTATCATATTTAATAGCATAGCATCTTTTGTATCTCACTACTAAGTATATTTGAGGCAACATGTTTGTTATCTCCACATCAATAATACAATCAATATTTAAGCAGATGCTAAGGTGGGCAAATGAGACCCAGTAAATTCTCTAGCTATGTAATTATCACCCACAGCAGGCTAATTGAATAAAATATTTCATTACCAATCTACAATCTTCAATTTTGGAATTTTAACAAAGCAAGTAGTCTCCTTAAAACTTCACCAATATTTCAAATAATTGATTATATTTTTCAACCCATAAAAAGGACTATAATAACACTTCATCAGTAAACTTCACTTTGTCCAGAATACAACAGTCTATGCACTCAAAAGGTTGGCATAATACTTTTGTGTTAATTTTGTGGGAGGAACATTGGTAACCAGTGTATTTTCAGTATAATCAAGATGTTGGGCACAATTTGTGTCTCTAGTCTACTTACATTAAGGACTGCCTTTTTCAAAGAATTTCAGCTTAGGTGGCCTAGATGATCATATGGTTCCCATTTACTAGAAAGTGAAACTGAATAGGATAAGGAAGTACATGTTCTTTGTGGAGCTCTTCTCCAATGAGCTACTACAAAATTGCCTCTTCAAAAACTACTTCAGTTATCAGTTGTGCAGCCATCAATTTGTATATTAGTGAAATTATTATTGTATTATGACTGTTAAGTAACTTAATAATGTTTATTTTGGTTGTTTTATTATGTTTCATATAAGTTGCCAGGTGCCCAGAACATAAATGGCAATAAGTCACATAGATAAATAAACTGAGCCACAATTATCTTTAAGAAAGCCTTCAAACTGCTTTAGTTGCAACACTCAAAATAGTAACTCTGAAGTAATATCTTTAAATTCCACTTGAGGTTCTTATATACGTGCTTATTAGGTACTGGAGACAGGTAACCTAATAAGTCCCAGTTTGTTTACACTAAAATCACATATCTATTACTATGGATCATTTGACTGAGTGGAAGAAATTGTCTTACTCCTAGCCAGTATGAACACAAGATGACATGTCAGCTAAGCTGAAAACTCTAGATTTAAGAGAGAAAAAACAAGTTTTTTACTTACACAAAGGATAAAATAAATGCTAGTACTTCCACTGAGTGCAGAAGCAGAAGTGGATGGGGGCCCAGACTCGCCTCCTGTCCTGGTGTGAATGGTACATGTGGCCTGCCGGGAAGAATGGTGGCCATGGGGAAGGGAGTCTACGGGGATGGCAGGGGATGTCGGAGCATTTCAGTTACGACTGGGAGGGGCAGTTACGATGGGAGCTGTAGGGCTAGCCATTACTGGGGAAGAAGGACTTGCTACATTACAGCGATTCCTTGTTCTGGCCCCTCAGGCTCAAATCAAGGACCTGGTTGCAGAGGAGTACAGGGCCCTGGTCTCAGGTTGTTGTTGCTAAATGCCAGGTCGTTTGTGAACAAAGCCCCCCTCGTCCGGAATTTAATATTAGACAAGGAGGTAGACCTGGCATGTATAACCGAAACCTGGCTGGGCCAAGAGGGAGGAGTCCCCCTCTCAGAAATGTGTCCAGATGGGTTTCAGGTGCTCCACCAACCACGACACCAAGGAAGGGGTGGAGGAGTAGCAGTTATCGTCCGAAGGTCATTAGTTCCTCGCAGGATCCCTGCCCCAGAGATTGTGGGGTGTGAGTCTCTGCTCTTGAAGTTAGACCTAGGGGTTCAATTGGGCTTGCTGTTGACGTACTTGCCTCCCAGCTGTGTCATTACAGCCCTGCTTGTGCTGCTAGAGGCAGTAGCCAGGTTGGTGGTGAAGTTCGCTAGACTAATAGTACTGGGGAACTTTAATCTGCCATCTCTTGGTGAACACTCAGATGGGGCACAGGAGTTTGTGGCTTCCATGACAACCATGGACTTGATCCAGGTAGTTCAGGGTCTGACTCATAGAGTGGGACACACGCTTGACCTTGTATTTCTCTCGGGGCAGTGGAGACGTGATCTCGAGTTAAGGGGAATACAGACCTTGCCCTTGTCATGATCAGATCACTCCTTGCTGAGGCTTGACTTCAGGACGCTACTCCCCCATTGCAGGGAGGTGGAGCCGATTAAGTGGTTCCGCCCTAGGCGCCTGATGGACCCGGAGGGATTTCAGAGGGAGCTTGGAGAGATACCTGACTCCCTTGTCCGCAATCCGGCCAAATCTTTGGTCGCTGCCTGGAATATTGCGGCAGCTGGAGCATTGGATCTGATTGTGCCTTTGAGGCCTCTCCGCGGCAGTGGATCCAGGAGGGCACCTTGGTTTACTGAGGAACTCCGGGAGATGAAGCGCCAAAAGAGACGCCTCAAGCGACGTTGGAGGGCTAGTAACTCTGAATCTGATTGATCACTATTAAGAGCCTTTATTAGGACTTATCTAGTGGCAATACGGGCAGGAAAATGTACGCATTTTTCCGCTCTTATTGCGTCCGCGGAATCTCGCCCAGCCACCCTGTTTAGGGTGACCCACTCCCTCCTGAAAGGTGAGGAGGCGGGGGAACCCCTGAAGGGAAGAGCTGAGGCATTCGTTCAGTTTCTGTCGGATAAAATCACTCAGATTCGGACAGACCTGGACTCGGCTTGGGCAGTACCAGCCGAGATGCCGAGGGCTAGTCTTAATTGGATTTTCTGGGATGAGTTTGAATTTGTCACCCCTGAGGAAGTGGACAAGGCCATGGGAGCGATAAGTGCCTCCACCTGTTTACTGGACCCGTGCCCCTCCTGGCTGGTTTCAACCAGCAGCGAGGTGACACGAGGCTGGCTCCAGATGATTACTAATGCATCTTTGCAGGAGGGGTCTTTCCCGCAACCATTAAAGGAAGAAGTGGTAAGACCCCTCCTCAAGAAGCCTTCCCTGGACCCAGCTATTTTGAAAAACTATCATCCTGTTTCCAACCTTCCTTTTTTAGGGAAGGTTGTTGAGAAGGTGGTGGTGCTTCAAGTCCGACCGACCTTGAATGAAACAGATTATCTAGACTCCTTTCAGTCCGGTTTCAGGCCTGGGTAAAGTACCACCAGTATGATGATACTCAATTGTATCTTTCTGCCCTGTGCCAGCTCCGTGTAGCGGCAGATGTGATGTGCCGATGCCTGGAAGCTGTTAGGATCTGGATGGGGGTGAACAAACTTGTGCTCAATCCCAATAAGACTGAGTGGCTTTGGATGCTGCCCCCGAAGGACTGGTTGGACAGTCCATCCTTAACCCTGGGAGGTGAAAATTTACGCCCTTCAGAGAGGACTCGCAATTTGGGAGTCCTCCTGGATTCGCAGCTGAAACTGGAACATCATCTATCAGTTGTGACCAGGGACGCCTTTGCCCAAGTTCATCTGGTGCACCAATTGCGGCCTTATTTGGATCAGGAGGCACTTCAAAAAGTCACTCACGCCCTTTTCACCTCGAGGCTGGATTACTGCAATGCGCTCTACATGAAAAAGTGTTCGGAGACTGCAGTTAGTTCAGAATGTGGCCACGCGAGTGATATTGGGTGCACCGAGGTACACCCACGTTACACCTGTCATCCGCGAGCTGCACTGGCTACCAATTGGTCTCCGGACACAATTCAAGGTGTTGGTTATCATCTTTAAAGCCCTACATGACTTAGGGCCAGAGTACCTTCAAGACCGCCTGCTGCCACATACCTCCCAGCGGCCAGTAAGATCCCACAGATTGGGCCTCCTTCAGTTGCCATCAGCCAGACAGTGTCGGCTAGCGGGCCCTCAGAGGAGAGCCTTCTCTGTGGCTGCTCCGACTCTCTGGAACCAGCTACCCCCGGAGTTCCGGACCATACCCACTCTCATGGCCTTCAGGAAAGCTGTAAAAACTTGGCTGTTCCAGCAGGCTGGGGCTGTTCCCCGATTAGAATGAATGTATGAGGTGTTGCTGTTTTTAAACTGTTTCTTTTGTTATGTGTTTTGTTATGTGTTTTTTTCTCTTTATTTTTGTAAGCTGCCTGGAGTCCTTTGGGATTGGGCGGCATATAAATGTGTCTAATAAATAAATAAATAAATAAATAAATAAATAACACTTTTTCTAAAGAGACTTTTAAACAAAGTTATATGTATTGCTTTATTGTTACTTGATCAGATAAATAGGTTCATCTGTTTGGTGATTCATAAATTATTCATCCTAAGATTCACATATATCTCTGCTTTGTTTCAATATAGCACTTTACAATAAGAATATAAAGTAATACTTGTATAGGAAACAAATGTATTTTAGGGAAAAAAACTGGAATACAGTACTGTGACATATTAAATTAAAAGTGTAGATATCTGAAATCAAAAAAGCATAAAGAGAATATTGAAAAAAATACATCAAGGATAAGTAACACTCCCGCTCCCTACTGGGAATTGGGGGGAGAGATGTAAGGCAGGAAAAAGGTTGAAGAAGGCTTAAAATAATTTTCACATTTTAATATCTTTAAAAATGCTAATAAATTTTTGGAGTATTTACCAAACTTCATTTGGCAAGGTCAAACAAATAACTGGTACAGATTTAACCAAAGTATGCCATCAAATCAGAATGGCAGAATAGCCAATAGCAATAGTAATAGTATTTATACTTACATACTACTTCACAGTGCTTTACTCTATGTAGGTTACAGAGCCAGCTTCTTGACCCCAAAGGGTCCTCATTTTACTTACCCCAGAAGGATGGATGGCTGGATCAACCTTGACCCTGTTGAGATTTGACCTGCCAAATTGCAGGAAGCAGAAGCAGCCTGTATTACTGCATCCTAACCACTGCACCACCAATAGATTGGAAGAGATCAATCTAGTTGTTGGTATCATAGCAATGACATAACATAGCATATGTACTATCATGCAATAATGTTATATGCTTACAAAATAATATTTAAGATCAACTAATGCAGATTAGAAAGGGAGACGCCAGATGTTCAACTAGTATTTGGCAAGGCCAAGAAGAAGAGATATTACTGCTGATGAAAGCTGCATAATCGAGAAAGCCAACAATACCAAACATTTGTGCTTCATTTACTATAAAAGTACTTTTATGTCAACCATGGCAACATGTGGAATGTCCTTGGGAGAGTGGAAATCCCCTCCATTGTGGAGGAAGAAATATGAATAAGGTACACTATGCTGATAACACTATCTGATCATTGAACATGTAAATGTCTGTAAGTACTAATGAAAGTTAAAGAGCATAGTGAAAAGAACATATATCTAACACCAAGCTGTGATCATAATACAGCAAATATCCTTAGAATCAACAGTAAGATATTAAAGTGAAGAATAGTTTCTGTCTTTAAGTATTAATTATCAACAACAGGTAACCAGTAGTCCACCAATATGCTGTATAGACTAACACAATAGTGTAGTCAAGAAGGCCTTTAAAAGATACTCAGATATCATTATATGTCTATACTTACAGAATCATACAAATTTTCCCTACAGTACTCAACAGAAGATTTTCAGAAAGGAGGAGTTTTGCTTTTAAACTTGGTGTTGGAGATGACTATTGAGAATACTAGGATATCCTAGAAAAGCTAACAGATAGATCCTACTACAACAACAATAGCAATACCATCTAGAGCTTTCAGCCAAGGAACACATAGATGGATTCAAATTATCATATTTTGGACATATTGTATAAAGACCCAATTCAAGATGCAAAGCTGTCTTGAGAAATCTATAATGCTGGGAAATGTGGAAGGAAAAGGATGAACAGCAGCAAGGTGAATGGACTCAATTATAAGAAAATTGAGTCCATTCACCTGGATGCCTGGATTCAGATAGGAATATATATGATTTACTTATCAAACATTTTAGTTTTCCTCATATTTTGGGAACCCAGTCATTATAGATTATAAATCATAGTTTATCGCTTAGAGTATTTTGTTTAACTCAGCTCATTATGAATAGTCAATAAACTGCACTTAAACGGTTTTATCTTGCTATGTTAACTTAATCAATGATAGTTAATAACAATGAGGGGAAAATACTTTAATTTTTATGACCCTCCTGGGAGAAAAGAAAAGAGGGAACCAATGAGTCCAAGAAAAAATAAGACAGGAATCTTGAAAGAAAGAAAAAACATTTTCTTCTTGTCAAAAGAAAATGAATTGTGCTTGGAAGTAAAGTAAGTATATGCAGCATCTGCATGGGGCACATGGAGAGATACAAAATGTGTCATAACATAACTAAGTTACTTGTATTCCAAAGTTAAAGGCCAAGCTTTGCATCTCATTATCATGCCATCACCTGCATTTTTACAAACAGAAATTTTTTATCAAATGCATATACAAATAGCATAGACAATTGTATAATCCTCACTTGTTTTTCCATTAAGTATGTTCTGTACTTGAAAAGTTTTGCAAATGTTTAGTGGGATATTTTTATAAAAATGCAAAAATAATACAAATTCAGTAATATTAGATATTACTGCCAACTGTTTAATATTTTACCAGACCCAATTTTTCTAACCTTGGACAATATTTCTTTGTATTGGTTATACCAGGGGTGTTAAACTCAATTTCATTGAGGGTCGCATCAGGGTTGTGTTTCACCTTGAGGGGTTGGGGTGGGCATGGCCAGCTTGATGTCACTTGTGTCAGGAGCGCCTGGGGTGGCCAGAGCGCTTTGCCAGCAAAAACAGGCTCCCAAGCTCCATTTCGGCTGGGATGGCCTCCTGTAACTCTCTGCCAGCCAAAACAAAGGTTGGGAGTGCCAAATAAACCTTCCGAGATCCATTTTCACTGGTAGAGGCACTGCAGGCCAATCCTTTGCTGTTTCCAGGTCAGCTTCACATAACAGATTTAAGCACCCTGTGGGCCAGATCCAGCCCCCGGACCTTGAGCTTGACACCGCTGGGTTAGACAATTATATAATAAACAGCTAAATCATTTGATATATGAACAATAAGATGTATAAGAAAAAGGATAACCTGGTAAGCATCTCATAGTCCAATTAATCAAAATTTATCAGGCGTGTGTGTGTGTGTGTCCGCGCGCGCGCGTATGTGTGTGTGCGTGCGTGTGCGTGCGTGTGTGTGTATGAACAATAACATAACCTCCAATATTTTATTTTAGAAGTGGAAATTATTCCATAAAAAGAATCAAATAATATAGCAGGGCCTCTAAAAGTAAGTAGAGAAGATCAACATGGAAAGCACTATTGAACATTTAAATGTGTTTGAAATGAACTGGGCTTAAACTAAAGGTTACTTGTTGTATGGGCATTGTATTGGACATACACATGGACAAGGAATTTTCTTTCTTTCTTTTTTTTGAAATATATTTTTATTACTTTTACATTTAAAACAATGCAGTACCGCAGAGTCGAAGTGACCATACATTCACATTATACACAATTAGTCTCAACCATTAACTATTAGCCTACTTAGTACATTATCTATCTTCTGTCCAATCACAATATATACAGTTTATTCCAGTCTTGTCAACTTGTCTTATACCAATCATAAAATCTGTTCCAAGACAAGGACAAGGAATTTTCAACTGAGGAAGAAAAGGAAAATTAGAGCAGAAAAACAGATATCAAAGTATTTGTACCATCTGCCCAATATGATTCTGCTGCACACTTAGTAGAAAGCAAAACCATTTTGAAAATCATTAGTAGAAAAGAACATTATTATCACTGCAAAAGTCATGTTCTTCAGTTTATAGAGAAGTGAGGCAGCCATCATGAACTAATTATACTTAAGGAATTTCCATTTTAATGAACTTTAGTATACTGCGCACATCAAGTGGCACAAAAGCATGCCAATAAACCTAGTAATATTTTTCTTTTTATAAAAGCTATAAATATAAAAGGTAAAGTACATACATACATACATACATACATACATACATACATACATGCATGCATGCATACATACATATTTAATTTTTCTGAAATTCAGATGATTAAATTAATTATAAATTTCAAAGCTGCAAAGTTATAGACAATAAATAAGAAAATCCCCCGTGGGTATGTGTTGATTATTTTGTTCAATGCCCACTTCCCAAACAAGAAATGTGATATTTTGCTTTTACTCATTTGCTATATTATAATTTATGTTAAGAGCAGATAATTTTATTCTTGGTTTTAAATGCATTGCATACACATGTTTGTCTCCAAAAGGTGCACATCTGCTATTTTAAAATGTGTAATCAAATAATTAGAACAACCAGGCTTAATATCTGAGCCAGGACAATCCCAAATATTCAGCTGTTTCAACTTTAAACTAAAGATCAGGCTGTCTTCTGTAATGACCTTGAATATGACAATACCCATATTTTAAAAAAGAAAATTGCATTCAGCATTCATTGTTTTTCATAATGCTGCTTTGTAAGCACAGTTAACACTGCAAATTTGCAGGGTAAGTGTATTTATCATTCATCAAACAGGACAGTATTACACATTTTACAAATTCAGTGAGTATTTTTCAGGGTGATTTAAAAACTACTGGCCCTGTTTGTGCTTCAGTTTGAGGAAACAACACAGAAGGAATATTTCATCAAATTTGTTTCCCTGATGTCAGGTGCTTTTACATTATAGACCAGACATAAATTAAACTGTAGATTTCCAAAAATTGGGACAAGTATACCCTAAGTAATCTTTTTAAAATTGAAATTTAGGAATAGTAGCATTTTTGAATAATGTAAGGAAAATAAACCTGTAAGATGAAAATGGACACTAAGGAATTTTTTTAAACTGCATATTTTAAGATCAAACATCCAGATAACATTTGTAAATAGCTCAGACTTACACCTTCCTAAAACACTCAACCATAGCAAGGAAGAACACAAGCAAATCTCAATAAAAGTATTTTAGTTTTAATCTTCTTTGGAGTTGATTTAATTGTCTACCTAATCAAACTAATCTGTATAGTAGGATTGACAACAAATGATAATCACTGTGCAGGTCACAGAACCACTACAAACTTTATTCCAATTAGTTACTTTTATTTTTAGCTCTCTTCCCATATCTGGAGAAATCTTGGACTTCTGTTTTTCACACACCCTCATCCTGCAAGTTTGGAGATGGCTGCATGTTTATGTTCTCTCCATTCCCGCTTCACTGTCTAAATAATTTCCACAAGTTAGTAATAGTATCTTCCCACCATTAATGGAGGCATGATAGGTGCTAGTCACAATTCTTCAGGAAATGCTAAGTAGAATATTAATAATAATTGAAAGTTAAATAGTTGAGGGTTAAACAAGAAGCATACTTATGAACTTCTTATATTGCAGTAAACTCTTGTCTGAATTTCATATAAAATTATTGTTGATTTAGATATTTTTCAAACACATCCCAAGGAAAAATTATGAATAACTTATATTAATAAACTAAAGTGTTGATCATGGACATACTGGTTTGAAGGCTGTAAGCCATTTTTTCAATGACCATTTTAACCTCAAACAGTTGCTAAACAAATGCAGTTTCCTATCCTGCAATGACAGTATGGCAACTCAGTAATACAGTATATTGAAATGTCTATTTCCATCTCTGCTCAAACTGATACCTTGATAATTGGGATTTTTTTTCCTTTGACTTCCCCTTCCACTGGGAAAATATCACTGTTGATGTATGAAGAGAAAAAGGTTTTGCATCCTTCTATCTGGATTTTATATCACTTAAAAACTTACTATCCAACTTTTTGGGTCTGCACTGACTACTGCATACTGAGATTTTTTCTAGCTTGTTCATATCCTAGAAAAATAAAATATTTGACTTCTAGTAGAAGCTATGAAGTTTTGCATTAACTTAAACAGGTTCTCACTTCAAACAGGTCCTTATTTCAACTATATGGTTGCAGTGTAGTTAATATTTAAAAAGGTAAAAAGTTCTCAACTACTTTTCCAAACTGTGTAGCTCCAAGTAAAGACAGTGAAAAAAAATACTATGTAAGCAACTTCTATTAAAATAAAAAATCATTGACACTCTTAATTTCTATTGGCTTCAAAACATATTAATTGTTTACCAATAATAGAACCATTTTTCCAATTCAGTAATTTATGGTGCATTACATTGATAAGTTATCAAAGATATCAATCAAGACATCAGACTACTTCTCTCTCCAAAATTAGACTATGGGAAAAGTATACCTTCTAGATGTAAACACAGTAGAATATACTTAAAAGCTCACCAAAACTGTTTTTTAGGTTTCCATTGCTCAGCTGTTTTAATCTTTTCTGGTGTGATTTCCCATGATAATGGATTTGTGCCTGAGCAGCAGAATTCAGTTGAATGTTGCATACATTGCATAAAGTAAAACTGGTGTGCTTCTTCTCCCTTTCTTTCTCTTCCTCACTGTTTTTGGGTGTTAATTCTGCATCACTTTCATGAAAATACATGAAATCTGACGTATAGGATATATTGTCTTGGGATGAAGTAGGACTCCCAGGCTTCTTCATTCTTTCTAAAATAAACATAAAAAAGAACTATGAGTGATATGCATACTGAATGTCAACCTGCAAAAAGTAAAAGGGCTGCATTTAAAGCCATTGTACATCATCTCACGTGGTAATGATAGTTATCATATAATTGGATTTATTGGATGTTTAGAATATGCAAGTGTGTAAAAAAGCATGTCACAGATTGTAAGGGAAAAATAAATGGATTGCCTTTAGCTACCGAGTAATCTGAAATGTCTATACATTTTCCATGTGGAAAACATCTGACTTGCTTTCTTTGCCAGCAAGGAAACTCCATTTCAAAGAGAGTGTTTCCCCCCAAATTACCCAAAGAATTCTCATGCCTAAGGCGGGACTAAAACCTATAGTCTAATTTCTAGCCTGTTAAAACATATTATCTTGATTTTTCTTGAAAGTCCCCTTTTTAAAACTATTGTTCAAAACTGAAACTGAACCATCTGAAACATTTCACAAAATAATGTACTAAGATTTAGCTTCTTCATTACAATTGATTTTGGTATTTGGAATTTTCATGAGTGCTCTCATTTTTAATTATGAACATCACTTGTAGGAAAATGCTTCACATTTCAAATAATTTAAAAATCCTGAATCCAAGAAATAAATATAAAACATACTTAATACCTTGTAAGAAATAGAAATTATTAAAGCAACATGTTAGGTTCCTTAAAACCTAATCATATTCTGCTGTAATTTCACATCTTCCAATATTTTCAAGAAATAAAAATGTCAGAATTTTAAATTTTAAAAAATCAAACTTGAATTAAGAAATGGACTGTCTCAGTCCTGAACTGCTAAGGAATTCCTGTAAATTTAGAAGCTATTTCATACCACTAATAAAATACTGAACTGGACTTCTATTAATTTTGAACAGTTAAAATACTATAAGAAGTAATAAAAGATTGAGCATTATACAAGCTGAGAAGAGTTTTGAAAATAATTTCATTTATACTTTTTTTGTGATAAAGCAAAACAAACATAAGCTTAAAGTTCTATGAACATTAACAAAAGAAACAACTGAAATCATTTCCCCCTCCTTCTTTTCTGATCAATGTCTGACAAGCTTATATGTCTATAAGCTGTTTACATTTACATGTTTTCTGATAAAATAAATATATCATCTAATAAAAGTCTGCCTACTTTGCTGGCTTGATTCCCTTTTAAAGAAATCACCTAAAATGTATCCAAAATCGGGAAATTATGCTGATTAAAATGTTCCAATGAAGTTATATGACAGTCTTCAGGAACATATTATCCTACTTGACAAATGTGTGTACTAATCTGCTGGAAGAATCTTTGCTTCTTGGTGAAACAGATCCAATCTCTGCCATGTCCATGCAGAACTGAGATAGCCTCTTTTTATTAGTAGAACTGTTACTAATCAAAGAACAACACTGAAGTAGATCAGAGAGTAACAGTGCAGTGACTATAGATGGACATGTGTTCATCAGTCTTTAACATTTATTGCTAATATGCTTGAGCCTATTTCCTAGATACCATAAGATGGTATCATTTTTATTTTCCAGATTAAGTACATCTGTACTGAAAGGATTCTCCACTAGAGAGCAGTATGAATTTAAAATTATAAAATACGTCTATGTATTCATAGTAATGTTTTATTTATAGCATTGTACACCTGGACCAATATTTTTTATCTTTTCAGTCAGTTCAGAAATCAAATGCTACACAGTATAAATTATGCATATATTGTGATTGGCATGAGTTAAATAAAAGTGTGCATAAATACTGGTGGTTATATAGATTCACATGATTGCATTAATAAATTGCATATTGCATACTGATGAGATAATATACAAAATTCTAACATGAATTCAAATTCTTAATATGGAATTACCCTACACAGCAAAACTCTATGCATTTTGACTGCAAAGAAATTCTCCATTTATTTGACTTCAATAAATGTTCTTATTTTATTAAAAATGTTAAAATGCAAATTCCAAAAAGGGGGGGGGGGAAGAAAACCAAATAAGACAAAAAATGTGAATAAAAAGAAAAAACAAGAATACATATAAATTGTCCCTTCTAATTGAACACTGATAAGTATATTTCAAGAATAATAAGGTCTTTGAAGTTTAATTCTGCTACTTATTTTACCTTTTAACTGTGCTTATATATATATATATATATATATATATATATATATATATATATATATATATATATATATATATATATATATATATATATATATATATATATATATATATATATATAGATAGATGTCAGGTCAAATGGGTTGGATAGGATAAACAGAATTTTAGATGTTCATAATTTGTTCACAAGGGGGTAAACTATTATTCAAGAATTTCTCCATTTATGGTGCTTATTTTGGTAATTTATTTACCCGTTTTTATTAACAATATGCCATCATATTTCATGATAGACCTTCTCTAGAATAGATAGATCTATTCTCAAGTGGTCCTTTATATCTTTGAATAGTACACCCCACTTACCACTGTAATTAAATCCATTCACTTTGTTGCTGGTTGTCTTCTCTTTTCTTCCACCTTTCCCAGCATTGTAGATTTTTCATATTAATGGGTCTTCACATAATGTGTCCAAAATATTATCAATTGAGCCTAGTCATGTTTGAATAAGAACTCTACATTTATTTATTGTAGAGCTATTTGTTTATTATCCTACATAGCTAAACTATTCTCAAAAGACTTTTTCCCAACATCAATCATGCTTTCAAAGTCCAACTTTTGTTGCTGAAGATGTCACTGAAAAAAAGACTATCTGCATGATTCTGATTTTTGTGCATTTACATGTGTCACATCATCATTTTCACATCTTCCATGCTAGCCTACTAAGTGCTGATCTGTTATTTGGCTCTTGTTTCTTTTACTGCTAATATACAGTCCTAAATGGCAGTTATTTACCACTTCAGTAACTTTATTGCCTGTTATCTGTTGTCATTTGTTTGATCTTATTTATATTTCACCTTAGACCCATTTTTCTTTGATTTCTATTATTCTTGGATGTTTTGATATTCATTACTGGAGCTTGTAGATCTTTTGTATTTTTAGCTACAAGAGTAGGGCATCATCACAGTGAAGGTTTTTGATGTTTCTTCCTCCAGTTTTAAGGACGTGCTAATTTTTCCAATTGAACCTCTGTCAATATATATTCTGCATATAGTATGAATGAATAAGGGGAGATTATATAGCCTCACGTCGCTCCTTTACCAACAGGAGCCAGTCTATTTTGCCACACTTTGTCTGAATTGTGGAATTCTGTCTTGTCAATAGATTTCTCCTGAGGACATTAAGATGTGGTGAGATTTCCATTTTCAAAAGAGTTGAATGTGTTTCTATAATCAATGAAGCAGATGCTGGCTTGCATCTTGTTCCCTTGTTTCATTTGACATATAGGACTCTAATCTGTGCTGATTAATCTGAATAGTTATTTTGCTTTCATATGAAATTAGGGACATTATTTCCTCATCCTGTGAAGTCTTTGATTCTTTCTTTAGTTTTAATATGAAGACTGACTTTTAGTATTTGGGTCCCTATATCATTCTTCAGATAGCCTGATAACTTAGTTACTGGTTTTTGTTGAATTTAAGTGCAGTCCTTCCATCATTGTTGGATTTTCTTTAAATACATTACCATCTACACATTAGTGCCCATACCAATTTGAGGTTGGAAATTTCTTCTGAGTATGGAGATTCTTTGGGATATTTTTTTTTTGTTTTACCATATCTATTTCCATATTTGAGGATGGCACATCTTTGGTTTAGGCACACATGGACTAGTTTAGAGATAAGCCAATCCACAATTGACTTTTGAGGTTGTATCAGAGGATATCATAGTATCCACTTCACCTGGGGAAGATATTAAGGAAATATTGGAAGATTATATAACCATCTCAAGGTTGCAAGGGCAATGTTATGCCCCTTATTTTCTGGAATTTGCATAAAAATCTCCTTTAGAATATAGTATAATTTATAAAAGAGCTCTCTATCCAAAAATTCATGTTGAGTTTTCTGTCTGCATGAAAAGAATATGATTCTGTAAATCCTATTGTGAAAAATAGTTTTTACATTTCTCAATGTATATTTGTAGTATCAGATATGCTTATAAAAAGCTATTTTACAAGCATATCAGAGCTATGATAGAGATAGTGAGATAGGTTGAAAAACTAACTAGCCACTAGGCAAGAATGATCAGCCTTAGTATCTCTTAAAAATATAGATGTTTTTCTCCTGAGTTTCTCTGCTTCATTTTTTTATCAAAAAACAATCTACTCCGCTTATCGTACATGCATTCTATCCTCAGCAACCCATTGAGTGAGATATCGGTTTTATCTTCACTGCTTTCTGCCAGGCCCTGAAAAGATGTAGGGGATTCTGTTGAGCAGCCTTGTTATAACAGCTTTTATCAAACAAGGGATAAACACAAAAACAGACAAATTACTGTTTTTCTAGTTTCAAAATTACTTTCCTACTTGACTCTGTAGACTTTCACTTAGAACTAAGTCTATTATACTGGTAAACGTCTCAAACCTTTCCTGCAACAAGCCATGCCTGAACCTTGGCAGACGTAAGAAAATGTTTTAAATATGTCAAGCTCTTAATGGTTATTTTAATAGTTTGATCTGCTATTAATTTTCAATCTAATTAAGAAAGAAGATGGTAAGTTGTTGATTACTATCTTTGAGAGTGTCACTATTTCTAACTTTCATAGCACTTAACATGATATCAAAAGATATGAGCATGCAATATGACTAAAAGGAAATGCATGTTTTAAGGTGAAATGTATTTATTATGAATAAATATTTGGCACAATTAGATTTTTAGCAAATGCAAGCTTTTACTTCCCACTATTTCTACATTTTTTGCAAATACTACAAAGCTCTAATAAGATAAACAGATCTCAGCCTTACTCATCATAACTCTCTTAGAACAGATAACAACCAACTAGAGATGCTGGGTTTTCATTTCCTGGTATTAACACCCAAGGGATTTGAAGAAACTCAGCAAAACTAGTTTTCCCTATCACCACATGTCTACTTTGACAAAGAACATACTCTCTAAAATTCCCCCTATACTGTAAAACTAAGAAGAATAGAATGTATGCTTGATGGGGAAAAATACTTCAAAGTATTGTTAACTGAATTCCAAAACTGCAATGGTAATTTTTTCCATTTTTTGAGACCTTCTTTTTTCCAATGAATGAATTAGATAATGATGCCTATCACATTTTATATTTCCCTATCACAAATTAGCTCAAATTTGAAGACTGAAAAAGTGGACTCTGTAGAGCAAATAGAAAATCTGTTGGATATCTATCAAGTCTAGACAAATGATCACTGGTGTCTAACCATCTGGAGGCCACTAATTTTGCTTTTGTGTGCTGAACTCTTGAATTATGGACAAAAAAAACATGGATAGAGATGTGGGGGAAGCCAATTTCATTCAATGAAAGTTTTACATTTACATTAATAGGATTTAATGTTTATATTCTCCATAAATTTAATAAATTCTCCCATGTCAAATTAAAAATCTTGTTGGCATCTTTTGTAAGGAACATAATGGAAGCAAAAGGCTTTGTGTAGCTAATAGTGCTCCAGAGCCAATGCTTTTGCAAATACTTGTTTAGATATTTTATCTGTATTAATAAATTGAGTAAGCTGAAAACAAAAACCAACAAGATTGAAAAAATATATATAATATTGTTGTTTCTGTTTTAATTTACAATAATTTTACACATTGAAGGAAGTAAAAATTAAGTTTTATGAAATTATTCTTATTTCAGGTTAATGTATTAAATAGAACTGTTCAGCATTTTCTACATTGGATCATTGATAACTATTAAACTGTTTATTAATCATGTTTAATCCCTAGATTCCTGCATAAATAACTTTCCAAGCACTGTTGCCCAAGTTCATATGTAATTGGAACACATCTCTGCTAAGCTCCTATCTCAACTATTTTTTTAAAAAAATATTCTAATTATAAAACTAAAATCTATATTGCTGCAATGCAAAATGTCAACCACCAGAAACATCTATTTTCAAAACTGTCTCTTATCTCCACATAAACTTTGTGGCATTTGTAGGAAATAAAACAGGCAAGCCAATGTATTAACCTTACATGGATCTTTATCCAGTTACTTCCCTGCCTTCCCAATATGTTTTAGGCATTGCTCTGTCTTTTGGGTTTGCTTTGAAAAAGTCAAAAAAGTTTTTGTGGACCTCATGCAAGCCTAAGCACAGCTCCTATTTTCGTTTCATTAAGGTTTAAACACAATCCTGCAGAGTTATTCAAGAATGGACTCAAATGTCTTCACCAATGCACAGAGTATGAGCAATAAACAGGGTGAATTAGAAATTCAAGTAAATGAGGGTAGGTACGATAATTGTTGCCATTACAGAAACTTTGTGGGATGAACCCCACAAATGGAATATACAGCTAGAAGGATTTAAATTATTTAAAAGAAATAGACCAAATAAAAGAGGAGGTGGGGTTGCACTATATATAAGAAATAACTACATCTCCACAGAAATAGAGCACAACAATGATGAGAACTATCTTGAATGCATTTGT
This sequence comes from Thamnophis sirtalis, assembly GCF_051295495.1. NCBI lineage: Eukaryota > Metazoa > Chordata > Lepidosauria > Squamata > Natricidae > Thamnophis > Thamnophis sirtalis. The sequence goes on from NW_028261384.1 coordinate 46,806,325, forward strand.
GTCGATATTAAAGGTTGGGAGGGAAATGACATTGCCATAGGTCTATACTACAGGCTACCCAACCAAGCAGAGGAAGTAGATGAACTTTTTGCTAGTCAGCTAACTAAGATATGCAGGAAGCACACCACAATTTTAACTACCCTGACATCAACTGGGAAACAAACTCTGCACCAAGTGGAAGATCCAACAGGTTGCTAATGAACCTAACAGACAACTTTGTTTCCCAAAAAATAGAGAAGGGAACAAGGGGATCAGCCATATTGGACTTAATTCTCACTAACAGAAAGGAAATGGTAGAAGATGTTGAAACCATAGGAACCCTGGGGGCAAGTGACCCTGTAATATTGGAATTCAACATTATGCAAACACAAGTAGTAGAACAAAGTCAAACTAGAGTCTTGGACTTTAAGAGAGCTAGTTTCAATAAACTTAGAGAGAGATTGGGAAGAATTCCAGGGATAGAATCCTCAAGGGGAAAACAACTCAAGAAGCTTGGGAAATTTTGAAAAATGAGATTATAAAAGCTAGCACAATACCAATGAAAAAGAAAAATAACAGCTCCCAAAAGAAACCAGCATGGCTGCATAAATAACTCTTGACAAATTGAAAGACAAAAAAAAAATATTAAAAGAGGAAAGAGGGGGAGATAACTAAGGCAGAATATCAGCCAATAGCCCGAGTCCTGTAAAAATGAAGTGAGAAAGCTAAGGCTCATAATGAAGAAAGGCTTGCCACAAATATAAAAATAACAAAAAAAGAAGCTTCTTCCAACATGTTAAAAACAAGAAAAAGGTTAAGGAAACAATTGGTCCATTGCTGGAAGAAAATGGCAAGAAGGTGATAAGCAACAGGGAGAAAGTAGAACTATTTAACTCAATTTTTGGATCTCTCTTTACACAAAGAGATAAAACAGTCCAACCTATTAAAAACAGCACCACAAAAATCAGATTAGGAACACAACCTGAAATAGGGAAGAAAATGGTAACTGAGCACTTGTCTACCCTACACAAGTTAAAATCATCATGACTGGATGGATTACACCCCAGGGTTCTGAAGGAACTGGCAGACGAAATCACAGATACACTGAACTATATCTTTCAGAGATCCTGGAGCACCGGGGAACTGCCAGAGGACTGGAAAAGAGCTGATGTAGTTCCCATCTTCAAAAAAGGGAAAAAATGGATAGACCTATCAACCTGACCTCAATACCAGTGAAGATTCTGGAAAAGATAATCAAGCAATGAATTTGTGAACACCTAGAAGGAAACAAAATAATAGCCAAAAGCCAACATGGGTTTGTCAAAAACAGATCATGCCAGACTAATCTTATTGCATTCTTTGACAAAGTGACAAAATTAGTGAACCAGAGGAATGCCGTCTATATAGTTTACTTGGACTTCAGCAAGGCATTTGATAAAGTAGACCATAACCTACTACTAGATAAAGTAGAAGAATGTGCGTTAGACAGCATCACCACCAGATGGATTCGTAACTGGCTGACTCACCACACTCAACATGTAATCCTCAATGGAACTGCATCTACATGGAGGTAAGTATATAGTAGAGTACCCCAAGGTCTGTTTTAGACCCAGTACTCTTCACATCTTCATCAATGATTTGGATGGGGGAATAAATGGGGAACTCATCAAATTTGCAGATGACAGCAAGCTGGCAGGAATAGCCAACACTCCAGAAGATAGGCTTAAGATACAGATGACAAACTTGAACACTGGGCACTATCTAATAAAATGAAATTCAATGGTGAAAAGAGTAAGGTTCTACATTTAGGCAAGAAAAATGAAATGCACAGGTACAGTATAGGTGATACCTTGCTCAATAGTAGTAACTGTGAGAGGGATTTTGGAGTCCTAGTGGACAACCATTTAAATATGAGCCAGCAGTATGCAGCAGCTGCCAAAAAAGCCAACACAGTTCTAGGTTACATAAAGAGAAGAATAAAATCAAGATCACATGAAGTGTTAATACCACTTTATAATGCCTTGGTAAGGCCACAGTTGGAATACTGCAGTACTGCAATACTACACCTGAGTGTAGAACAAGAAGCTAATCAAGGAGAAACTAATCAAGGAGAGAAGCAACTTAGAACTGAGGAGAAATTTCCTGACAGTTAGAACAATTAATCAGTGGAACAGCTTGCCTCCAGAAGTTATGAATGCCCCAACACTGGAAGTCTTTAAGAAGATGTTGGATAGCCATTTGTCTGAAATGGTATAGGGTTTCCTGCCTAGGCAGGGGGTTGGACTAGAAGACTTCCAAGTCCCTTCCAACTCTGCTACTGTATTGTATTAATAATTGCCACTGAAAGATCATACTTGCTTTCAGATATGTATTTAAGAGTACCCCTAAGCCATACTTTATAAAACCATAGCTGATTAAGGCAATCTTTACATTGATAGAAATGGGTGGTCCTATCATCCCCCTATATTTTACTACATTTTGGTGGTCAGTAATAAATTAACACAACTTTTCCCTTATTCATAATTGTAAAAATGTGTAATGTTTTCTCCCTCATGTTATGCCTGATTAATACTGAACATGAATCACTGTATTACATTAAATGCTTTACACACAATTAATATTTCACAGTATTATATTAAGCTCTTTCATTAAATTCTGTCTACAGCTAATAGTTTGTGGTAAAAATAAAAATAATTTATGGGACTTATCAAAACTCTTCTATCTTATAAAAGGTTTGTATTACATTTTCTGTGCAAAACTGAGATGCTTATAGTAGTAGTTACATTAATGGAATATTTAGATTATTGAACATGTTTTATATTAGAAGAGAAATAAACGTTACTTTTTTTGGCTCAGAAAAATTTTCTTCTTCAGCTTTAACCACAATAATACATGGGTAAACAATTGATACAAACTCAAGATAAACCGCTTCAAACTCGATTGCAGAAAATACGACTTCAGCAACAGAATGGTCAATGCCTGGAATGCTCTACCTGACTGTTGTTACAGCCTCAAACCCTCACAGCTTCAATCTCAAACTGTCTACCATGAACCTCATTCTTAAGAGGGCCATAAAGGGGGCATGCATAAGCGCACCAGCATGCCTATCATTCCTATCTTATTGTCCCCATTTATCTGTGTTTGCTTCCTTAGGTCATGTTTATGTTCATACCTATACTTGTTATCTTGTACATGTTTGACAAGCAAATAAAATAAATAAATAAATAAATAAACACATGTATGGATCACAGACGTACATACATCTTCTTTTAAGAAGCTTGTCTTTATCATCCATATAAGCTTTTGCTAAGTTATTTCTTAGATATGTATTAGGAACATACTGATATTCGAAAATATGCATTTAAATTGATTCATGGACTAACTCTGTACATTGCTCACAACAAGTGGCATTATGTTCATTCCAGGGACGTGCAGTCACTAGAGGCAAGGGAGGCGGGGCCTCACCAGTCTCCTCAGAGAAAGGAAAGGATTTTAAATAATTTTCTTAAAATAATTAAAGCCAGGGTAGTTGCTACCAGATTTCAAGTCACAATGGCTTGGTGTCTGCTCTCAGTATTAACTAGGAGGAGGCCAGAGAACTAGGGGCCTCTTTTGCATAAGGAATTTTTCGCCTTTTAAGAGTTAAGCAAGGGCTAACAAGCAAAGAATTCCTTATGCAAATGAGGCACATATTCTCTCGCCTCCTGTAGAGGGCATTTTTAGAGGCTTTTTAGAGTTCTCTGGGAGCAACTAGCTCACTCTGACAGAGCTCTGGCTTTTCAAGAGGGGAGGGCAGGGCAGGGAGAAGCAGAGTTGAAATTGTCTCTGAAACAGCTGGAAAAGGTGCGTGTGGGGAGGGGGGAGGAATTCAAAAAGTTTGATCGAAGGCAGCAGGGGAAGGGGGGTATGGCAGAGGAGTTGTTTTCATGCCTTTGGAAAATATATCCAATCCAACTTCTGTGTTTGTGTTTCAGAGTGAGTGAATGAGAGAGGGATCGAAGTTGTCTGTGTGCGTGTGTCTGTTTGAGAGAGGGGGGAGAGAGGGAGGGAGAGAGGGAGGAAGGAGGGGGAGGGAGAAGAAAAAGAATGGGAAAACTTATTTTGCAAGGGGGGAAAATGCTGTCGCTTTAAATCGGAACTGAGCATGCCTGGCTGTGGAATTCTGGGAGTTGAAGTCCACAAGTCTAAAAAGTGCCTCACCAGGGCTAAAGCTGACAGCACGTTACTGGTTCAGTCTTAAATATGAAAAAAAAAGTTATTCGGGGAGGGGGGATCAACCTGTAGCAAAAAAATTACTAGCATTTTTTCTTTCAAAAATATTGAAATATCATGTTATAAATAACTATGTCTACATACTGTCATATAATGTCTACACTGATACAAACAATAGAACAAAATTTTGGTCTTTTTAAAAACTTATACTGTATGTCTTTTAACAAGCCACTAAAATGTTCAACAATATATTTTAAATTGAATAAGAAAATCCTTCAATTATTTATATTTTTGTCTCAATATGTAATAAAATGGAAATTTCAGTCTATTGGATTACATTTTTTGTTACATGACCTTTATTGTATCTGAGAAACAAGAGATAATTTGATGAACAAAAAAAAATAGACACAATGGCCCTAAATGTTATAAATATAGCCATTACAAATTCAATGTGAAATAGATTTTGGTTTGCATGAGGCATGTGATACTGCTTTGTTTAGCATCAGCATCATAAAGTGCTTCATACATAATAGAGAACATCCACAAGCAATTTTTAATTTGATAGTTTTTCAGTAAAGTTTTAGATCATTTTCTCTTCTTCCTAAAAATATATTCTCAAGTCCTAATTATTCTATAATTTGAACATCCAGTGACTGTGATCCTCACAAGCATTACAGATGAAAATATTATAATAGATTTAATTGTATGTGCTTTAAATTAACAATGTTTAAAATTATGGAAAAAATGAAATGAAAAATGTTTTTCTTTCTTTTTACGTATCTAAAAATACAAATAATGATTATTTGCTATTTCTCTGAAGATTTTACAGTCTTCTCTTTCCTAGTAAACAGAGACTAAAACATGAACAAATGCCTTAGAGCTATTGCTATAATGAAGTGTTACTCCTTGCTTGCACTCTGTGGAGCGCTAATGCCAGCCCTGCTGAGTGTGCAAACTCCTTCAAGCTCCTGTGGCTCCTCTAGCCAAATCAGTAAACCCTTCCAAAATGCCTCACTAAGCTTACACTCTGTGGAAAAGTAAAGAGCTGCCTCATGAGTAAGAAATTGAGAGACAATTCTCTGAATCTGATAGAATTAAATTTTATGATTCAAGCTCAGTGAGAATAATACATGGATGAATTCATTGCAAGTAGCTTTTTAAATGTTTCCCTGAAATAATTGACTGAAGCAAATATTGCTCATAGAGGGAGAAAATAATTAGAGAACTGCAGCTCAGAGAAGCAAATCAGCTATTTATTTTTCTGGAACCAATATTATGTCATTATTAAGATGTTGGACTAACGTGAGGGAGGTATGGAAGACATGGAAGTTCATTAAGTGGCTTGGGGACAGCAACTTTTGTTCATATAGGGTTGCTGTTACAGGGAAATATAGAGCATAATACATGTTTCTGAGCTCCTATGCCAAAGATTAGAAATCAAATAAATAAATGTATTGCCTTTTAACACAGCTCTTTGGCTCATAAAGAAAATAAAACATAAAAATACAAGTACAAATTGTAGGTTAAAAGGCACAGATCCCAAAGCACATTTTTAATAAAGGAAATAAATAAGTCTTCACCTTAGTCCAAAGGACCATAAAGATGACATCAATTCTACCTTTTTGACAAATTGTTCTGTAACTAAGTTGCCACTATAAAAAAAAAAGCTCAGTTACGTTTGAATATCCAACACTTTTTGTCCATCAGGATATTTGGAGCACTTTCACGTGCTACTTTTCTTCACCAAGCAGTGAGGACCTGTAATTATTTTCATTGCTTCTGATTTAGAAATGCTTAAAAATATGCACAGATTACCAATCTGTATTCCATCTTACTATCCAATAGGCTGAAAAATAGCACATCGTGCATATTCCCTGATAAGCCATTTTCTGGAATTACTAGAATAACTTCATTCCTTGATGGTCCAGAAAATCTGAGAAAGAGAGCTTCATTCTGCCCCAGGAAATTTTCATGATGAAAAGATAGCTTCTTTGAATTTTTGCAATCAAGTATTAATAGTTATAACCACAGAAGAGAAGAAGATGCCAAACAATGTCTACAGCTCAGTAACAGAAATATGAAGTTTTCAAGATAAGGAAAAAGATAGTGATAGTGAGAGACAAAGTAAAATTGCCTTGAAGCAATGTGAAGGGACACTACTCAAAAAGAAAGAAACACAGCTGACCAAGCTGTAGAGAATTGCATCATTTCAAAACAGGAATAATCTCCTTCCCCCAGACCTTCTCCTTATTATTTTCCTGAAAACTGGTGTGAACATTAGATAGCAGAGAGAAAGTGTAAGTTGTTAGCAAAACATGAATGAAGCTAAGGAGAGAATTAGAACAGAAAGAAAGATATTAGACTTAAAGCAGACATTGACTTCTTGTTGAATCCACTAATTAATCTGGGACTCCTCCTTCCTCTAACTAATGACAAAACATGCCATTGTCTCAGCTAACTGCTTTCCTTATATTTTACTTCTTATTGGTATTTAGAAGAGTCCAGCTGCTGCTCTAATCAGAAGGATATTAGAAGCAAAGCTCCCTTGAAAGACAACTTCTCCAGATCAAGGGAGAGAAAGAGAAATAAAACTTTAATGACTAGCCCAAAAATTGTATTTAGAATTCACATACTATACACAGTCATTATAAGAGAAGTAACATGTGCCTCTTCTTAACCCTCACTATTATGATTTTTTTTACATGTATACCTTTTCCAGATAATTGCAAGACTTTCTTATCTCAGGTGTACACTCCTTGTGAGTTCCTCTAATTTGAATAACTATGGGAAGTTGAAACAGCAGGAAACCAGTGTTCTTTTGGAAACCGGCCTAATAAAAGACCTCTTTGAATATTGGATTATTTTTAGATATCCCTACTGATTTTGGTTTCCCAGTATTTATTACTGATTCTGTAATTTGAAACCTACAAATTCCTTCAATTACTGAAACCTGCTTTCAGTTTCAGACTTTAGGTAGTATTTTTTTATGCCTACCAGTTCTTAGTTGTGCTCTCTTGTTTTTAAAGATTCCAAAATGTATTTGCACTTTGATATAAGCTTCACCTCTACCCCAGACTATTTTTTCTACTCAAATTATTTTATGGCAAGATTGCTTTTCTCCCTTCCTGCAAGATACTCTCAGCTGTCTCTGCTCACAATCTCCTTCCAACAATATCAGGTTATTCCTCCTAACAGTCCCATACCATCATGATCCCATACCTGTATCTCTTATTCCTTCTGACAAAACTGAAGAGTGAAGACATGTACATACATGCTAGCTGCAGCAAGAATTTGTAAATGTTTTCTCTGCTTTTGCCAGAGCAAATTCATGCAATTGCCTGGCAGGAAGATAAAGTTCAGAATTCCTGTATTTCTAGACCAGTTGTGAATATAATACTTCTATACAGGGAAGCACGTGTGTCTTCTAGAAGCTCTACATTGGCTTTTAATCAAATGTACTAGAAAATGGGATGTGTAAAATTTGCTATTTCAGTTTATAGTTTAATAAGACTTCTGAACTCAACCCAACCTGTTACTTATGGTACCATCTCTCATTTGTTGTTTCTATGTATCTCATTAGAAGATGCATTGTCTGGGTCCAATCTAACAAGGCTTATTGGTAGCCAGGGTACAAGACAAACTTTCTGTAATAGAACTAAACCTTTGTAGCATCATTCTTCTGGAAATCTGATTGGCTCCATCGGTGTTGGCTTGTTCATAAAGCCACTAATTATGTACTCAAGCGTTAGGCCCTGGGTGCTTCATACTAATTTCCAAAAGACTTTACCATCAATTCCAATGGTGAAATTCAAATTTTTTTACTATTGGTCCTGCAGGCATGGTTTGGTGGATGTGGCTTAGTGGGCATGGCAGGGAAGGATATTGTAAAATCTCCATTCCCTCTCCACTCCAGGAAAAGGTTACTGCAAAATCCCCATTCCCTCCCAATCAGCTGGGACTCAGGAGGCAGAGAATAGATGGGGGTGGGGCCAATCAGAAGTGGCATTTACTGGTTCTCCAAACTACTCAAAATTTCCGCTACCAGTTCTCCAGAACTGGTCAGATCCTACTGAATACCACCTCTGATCAACTCCCACAAATGATGCCTGGTAAATCCAGGATCTCTGCTTCTAAGTATCACAACTATAATTTGATGTTTTTGTTCTAATCAAAGCTATCTTTATCCATGGGACTTTTTGCAAGGTGTTTTATTTTGTTTAACATAATGATGAAGATAAATTCTGCTCAAAGAAGCTATTGCAGACTGAGCAACTTCTTAATATGTCATCTATTTCAATGTGAATATATAAACAATGATAATTGCTCCACTAATATAATATCAAGTATGCTTAACACCCTGTTTGGTTTTCCCAAAAGTTTGCAATTCATTCTCTCAAAAAAGATGATTTATTTATTTATTAGCTTTATAACCTTGTAGCCCATAACTTTGACAGTATGATTCTGACCATAGCTCTGAGCTATACATATAAAATACAGCTCAGTATAAGAATGGGATTAATATCAGAATACTAGACAAACAAGCAGTAATCAATACCCCAATCACAGAACTACCATGGAGAAAACAACACTGCCACCAACACTGACAGGGCAAGTTACTGTATATAAGAGAGGGGAAACCCATCCCTTCTAGCATCCCTTTATATTTCTTGTACACAGCTGGTTGTTTGCATTCTTTTAGATAGTTGTTAGGGCTACTTGGAGGTTTGCCTATAGCCTCAAGTTCACCTGAGTAGTGCAGTGGTTGTGGAGCCCCAACAATTTTCTGCAAGGAATAGAAATCCTTCCATTCTCCACCATCCAGTCACAGCTGAAGAAGCTTCTTGGATGAGAAGCAAAACATCTTCAAAGAAAAAAAAAGTCCAAATGCCTCTTGAAAAAGCACCTTTGGGATAACCATAACTTGTATGACTGAGAATCTCCATAGACATACTCTTCAATATCTTCATCAATGAATTGGATGGGGGATAGATGGGGAACTCATCAAATTTGCAAATGACACCAAGCTGGCAGGAATAGCCAACACTCCAGAAGATAGACTGAAGATACAGAAAGATTTTGACAGACTTGAACATTGGGCACTATCTAACAAAATGAAAATCAATAGTGAAAAAAGTAAGGTTCTACATTTAGGCAAGAAAAAGTACATGCACAGGCATAGTAAAGCCAATACAGCTTTAGGCTTGTGTAGTGGGTTGGAATAGAACATTCCCAAAGTCCTTTCAACTGTGTTATTGTTATTCTCTTATATATGAGGAGGTATAAAACCAAATCTTTTCTCAGTGATTCTGCTCAAAATCACTATTTTCCCAGTGTAACAATCAAGTTTCCAATTCCTGTTTGGTGACTCACTGCAAATCATTCTTTCTGTGCCAAATTTATATTGTTTAATGCCTATTCAGGTCATTCTTTTTTTCCAAACACGGATTGTTTATAAGCCATAAATTGCCCAAAATAGATATTAAGGCTCTTTGTTTTCTAGCATTCCCCATCTTCCCAGCACACTTTAAAAAAATCAATGGACACTTGTAGTAATACAGTTAAGATGTGTAGTCCACAATAGAATTGCATCTTCATGGAGGGAAGTATGCAGTGGAGTACCCCAAGGCTCTGTTTTGGGTCCAGTACTCTTCAAC